>NC_047111.1:93683932-93983932 GCF_902500255.1 Thalassophryne amazonica
TTTACTATGCTGTGCATTTTCATCTTGAGGTTTAGTCTCTTCTAATATAGTGTCCAAGGCTTTTAGATTGTTGAAGAGTGGAGGAGAAATTTTCCTGCCAGAACAGTTAGAGATTTTAGTCTGGCAAATTTCTTATGGCTGTATGTTTCTCTAAACACATTTTTGATTCATCTTACAAATAATTCCAACACTTCTCAATGGTGAAGCATAAAACGGACAACATCAAGGCATCTATCTCGTTTTTACGAAGACACAAACATACATGAGTTTGATATGGAGGCCATACCATCATCAGTAATTCACTTACACTACAATTACTAATCCAAGTTCACTTTGAGAATGTTCAAAGCACTAAAGAGCTGCACAATAAAATAAAATACTCACAAATTTACAATGTGCAATAAATGAAATTGTGAATTTATGGTTTGATCATGCAGCCAAATAATCAACAGTCTATGCAATAGAAAGAATGTTTACTATACCTGTTTAGAGTGGGGATGTTCCCTCTGCAATCAAACAAGATTAATTACTATGTGGTTAGTGGCAAGTATCAGGAGAGGAAGACAGTCAGGTACAGCAATGTGTGTATGAACTTTTAATGTTTTAGGCTGTGATGAATTTCCATTTCAAAAATAATGCAACTGATAACAGAAAGATTAACAATAGTGAGATAGTATTTTCTGAGACCAGGGTTTTTCCTCCAATACCTGCTCATTTAGAAGGGTAGCTAAGCCCATTTGACCTGTCCAGGGTGTACCCTGTCTCATGCCCTAAGACTGCTGGGACTGGTTTGAGGACAGTTTTAATGTTTGGGAATACCATTGTTGTGTTTTGGAGTCAAGGAAGCTGAAAATGTTGGTTTGGTTTCGTTTGGAGAGTGGGAGTTACAAAGTGATTAGTCCTACCTACCCTACTATTTTTTTTTTTTTTGGGGGGGGGGGGGTAGACAAGTAAGGGTTCATAGCACCCCAGAGGACGGAGCCCTTTGGGTGTTCTGCCCTGCATCTTCAGTCATTCCAAATGGTATTCCAATGATTTCCAAGATTGTTTTATCTTTATTTAAACTACTGATTCAGTGACCATGTTTGGGCAAGTTACAGAAAACAAATTCTCTAAGCATTTAATAATATCTCAAAATAAATATAATGGCAATAATATACTGAGTTTGCAATTTTCATCTTTATAAACTTGGTACAGTGCAATATAAGCTTTTGAGGTCAATGATGGAGTAAAATAAATTCAGATCTGAGCAGACAGCAATATTTACTCAGCAGCAAGTTTACTTTCATGATATGAATGTGGCAATTCAGATGTTGCATAGTGATCTGTATCTATCATCGATATGGGGCAGAAATGTTGGCGCACAAGTCAATCTTCTGGTTAGTTTCTTTGGTAATATCTTCCCATTTAAGCTGTGTTAACCATTAAGCACAGAGGCTTAGTGGTTAACACAGCGAGAAGTTCCCAGATTGATATTAGACCTGGTCCTTTCTGTGTGGAGTGTGCTTGGTTTCCCCGTGTTTGCGTGGGTTCTCTCAGGGTGCTCTGGCTTCTTCCCATTTTGGAAGACAGGTCGGTCAGGCGAAATGGTAAAATTGACCATAGATGTGAGTGAGAGTGTGAATGTGTTTGTTGGTGTATGCGTGTTGGGCCTGTCAAGGCTGACCTCTATCTCTCGCTCGGTGACTGATCCCTATGCCCCCAAACTGTGACCCTTAACTGCAATAAGTTGGTTTAGAAAATGGATGTATAGATATCTTGGTAATTAAATAATAATAATAAAAAAATCAATTGATTATTCATATCCATATGAATTATTCATAGCAATCCTCATGTTGACACATTAGTATGGTAATATAGACATGGGGAAGATTGAAGCCACAACATTCCCTTGTGAATTATGCAATGACAATCTGTGTTGCATGAATGATCTCTAAATCTTACTCTGTAATAAACACCTTTGTCTTTTGACTTGTTGTTCAATGTGTCAAATACCACTATTTCTTTTGGTCATTTTTGGGGAAGGGAAACTTTTTTCCTTCCCTCCAAGGGCAAGAAAAACTAGCAAAATAGTATTGGGGGAAAACCCTGGAGACACTCACATTTCACACATTTCATGTCCTGACTGTTCCTTTTACAACACGCATTATGAGATTTCTAAAAGCCACTTTGTAAGGACATGTCATCATTTCACATTTTCATGCTGGATTTAGTTCACAGTGGGGGCAAAAAATGTGAATTAAGTCAAATTAAACCAAAAGAAGGAAAAAGATCTCCAAAATAAAACTATATCCAAAACAGTGAAGGGGAAAAAATTATAAAAGCAAGCTAGAACATGCTGTATTCAGAAAAATTATTTAACCCAATCACATAAGCAAACTGCAAAAGAAACACCACAGACTGATGCTAAATGCTTATGCCCTTTTGAGTGGCTCAAAATGCCAAGGGGAACCCTCAGGTTTATTCCAAAGTGGGGGGACACAGACATATATTGTTTTGACTGAAGCCTTCATTACAAATGTCACCCACACACTTTTGACAAAGTGTTTTCCGAATTATGGCACCATGATAATAATGAGAGGCACTGAATGTCAGATTTGTTTTTGCAGTAACTTTGCACAGTGCTATTAATTTTTAACTCTGCCCCCTTTCAGCTGTTCCAATTTACTCGTGGTTGCCACAGCGGATATACGTAGCATACAACCACATAGTGATCTGAAAATATTTTACACGGGATGTTTTACAGCTATACAAGGAGAAAGAAGTCAGTGTGCATGTTTTTGATGGCAGGTAGCAACAGAAACAGAGAGGAAACCCACACAGACACAAGGAGAACATGCAAACTTCACATACAAAGTAGGCACCGGTTGGTTTAAGCCAACCCAGTGCCCATTGAGACAACAATACAACCCCTGGCAAAAATTATGGAATCACCGGCCTCGGAGGATGTTCATTCAATTGTTTAATTTTGTAGAAAAAAAGCAGATCACAGACATGACACAAAACTAAAGTCATTTCAAATGGCAACTTTCTGGCTTTAAGAAACACTATAAGAAATCAGGAAAAAAAATTGTGGCAGTCAGTAACGGTTACTTTTTTAGACCAAGCAGAGGGAAAAAATATGGAATCACTCAATTCTGAGGAAAAAATTATGGAATCATGAAAAACAAAAGAATGCTCCAACACATCACTAGTATTTTGTTGCACCACCTCTGGCTTTTATAACAGCTTGCAGTCTCTGAGGCATGGACTTAATGAGTGACAAACAGTACTCTTCATCAATCTGGCTCCAACTTTCTCTGATTGCTGTTGCCAGATCAGCTTTGCAGGTTGGAGCCTTGTCATGGACCATGTTCTTCAACTTCCACCAAAGATTTTCAATTGGATTAAGATCCGGACTATTTGCAGGCCATGACACTGACCCTACGTGTCTTTTTGCAAGGAATGTTTTCACAGTTTTTGCTCTATGGCAAGATGCATTATCATCTTGAAAAATGATTTCATCATCCCCAAACATCCTTTCAATTGATGGGATAAGAAAAGTGTCCAAAATATCAATGTAAACTTGTGCATTTATTGATGATGTAATGACAGCCATCTCCCCAGTGCCTTTACCTGACATGCAGCCTCATATCATCAATGACTGTGGAAATTTACATGTTCTCTTCAGGCAGTCATCTTTATAAATCTCATTGGAACGGCACCAAACAAAAGTTCCAGCATCATCTCCTTGCCCAATGCAGATTCGAGATTCATCACTGAATATGACTTTCATCCAGTCATCCACAGTCCACGACTGCTTTTCCTTAGCCCATTGTAACCTTGTTTTTTTCTGTTTAGGTGTTAATGATGGCTTTCGTTTAGCTTTTCTGTATGTAAATCCCATTTCCTTTAGGCGGTTTCTTACAGTTCGGTCACAGACGTTGACTCCAGTTTCCTCCCATTCATTCCTCATTTGTTTTGTTGTGCATTTTCATTTTTGAGACATATTGCTTTAAGTTTTCTGTCTTGACGCTTTGATGTCTTCCTTGGTCTACCAGTATGTTTGCATTTAACAACCTTCCCATGTTGTTTGTATTTGGTCCAGAGTTTAGACACAGCTGACTGTGAACAACCAACACCTTTTGCAACACTGCGTGATGATTTACCCTCTTTTAAGAGTTTGATAATCCTCTCCTTTGTTTCAATTGACATCTCTGTGAAAATCAAGCTGTGAAAATCAAGGATACCTAAAAACTGTTCAACACAACTATTCCTGATAAATTATCCACTGGAATATTAAAATATAACCCAATGATAAAATACCTTCAGCTGTATGAGCAGTGTCTTCTTTATACAAGTAATTTGCAGTTATTTAATTGGTATCCCAGTGCAAACTATATTATAATTAGACATTTATTGTTATTTACATTAATTATTAATATCCTATTGTCTTATTTACAATTTGTACATGTTCAATCAAGCCCTCTATTTTGTCACGTGATAATTTCACAAGGACCACAATGGAAATACATGTTTAAGTTTTATTGTGTTATCTGCGTACCACTGATATTTCCGCCTCTGTATGTTTATATTGATGCTGCAGAATAAAGTCAATCATAAACAATACTTTATTTACATTTTAACGGCGTCTGCAGGAGGGCGTGCGTGTGTGCATACATGAGCTTTTGAAAAGAGCAGACGTTAGCTCTGGCTGCATGTGATGCGCGTGCACACTGACATCTGTGGCGTGTCTTGTAAATCACTCCAGAGGTGTTATCAGGTTACAAAAACAGCGTTTTCAGTTTTAGAAGTGTTTATTTCTCACTAGCTTTTACATAATATATGAGAAACGAGTTATATTTACACAGAAACGCAGCGGTTTTGGAGCGGATTCTGCCATGTTGAATTAGTAGCCAGAGAGAGACCAGCCAGTGATGTCACGTTACCTCTCTACTCTGACTGGCTGTCACCCCCCCCCCCCCCCCCCCCAAAAAAAAAAGGATTTGCATGGTTCATAGCATACAAATAGGAAACAGAATATGACTTTTTGACCTCTTAAAATAGGTCAAGATTAGCCATCTTTGAACTTGTCCAAAGTCTGTGTCCCAAGAATGTTCCCTGTGAATTTGAAGACCCTGGCAGAAATGGACTTAGGACTTATGCTGAGCACAGACAGGACAGACGCAAAGCCTTTGCAATACCCGATGGCCATATTTTGATGACCTTTGGTAAAAAATAAATACATTTGAAGGAACTGCAGTGTAAGTGTATACACACAGTTAAATTGCACAGTGTAGCTGTGGAGTTCCATCTGTGGAAAGCAGTGCTGAAGCTATTTATCTTACTGTGAAGAAGTAAGCAGACTTTCCCAGGTGCTGTTGATGATGACAAACTTGACTTCATGCTACATTATCACCCCTAACAAAGTTTCCCTCACCAGTGCTATCAGTTGGATCTCTATAGTTCACAAAGATTCCACAGTGGCATTAAAAACAAAAAAAAGGCAGCGGGGAGGGTTAATGCAAAGCAACAGAGTGTCGTATGTCTATATGATACCTGTTAGGATGTGAGGTGGGAAGCATGAACTGGAACTCCACTATACATGTGTTGTCTTTCAACTGCCGATGCTGAACACTGTTGAGCTCATAGGCAATATATGCTCTGCGAACGTAAACCTACAGTTGACACAAAAGTATTAGATTTCAAACTTAAACTTTAAGGCCAGTCAAAGTGATTTGAAGCCTTAAATCTGTTTTTTTTTCTCACCTCTAGGGCAGCCATCCTGACTACCTGATTACTGTGGTAGAAGAAGTTGGGCAGAACATCAAATATGGATGTCTCTGAAAGGATGAGTTTCTAGGAGAAAAATTCACATGTTAGCACATGTTCCAAATTTAGAACATTAACATCTTAACTGCTGGTCTGGAATTTTAATTCTTACCTGAAGGTTCTCAATGCAAAACTGGTGTCCGTACATATCGATGGCAGAGAGAAAGATGGATTCCACCTGGTTGTGTCGAAGCTCATAAGACGGAAGGTGGGAAGCTATCAATACCTGGATAAACAAGATGAACAGTTAAATTCCTTAAATGCCTTTAATTTATCCAGCATTAATCAGTTTGACATGTATTAAGAGAAACTAGAGATATGTGAGCAAGCACACAAAATAATATCCCCCTTTCTGTCATAGCAGTTGAATTCAAATCCTGTATAAACAGTGGCTGCATGCCACATGACAGTAGTAGTAAGACTTTAGTCATGAAAACCCTGAATTAAACTGGTGAACCTCTGTACATATAACTGACAAATGATCTCTTAAATAAACAAATAAAAACAAAAAAATACCAGTTGACCTTATGATGTCAACATACATTAATTAACTACAGAAGTCTAATTAAGTCTTGTTGAAGATGTTGGACCACAGGTATGTGTTTTGATGCACATCTCCCATGGTATGCTACCATTATGTGAAGTTTAATTGAAATCCACCAAACAGAGTTGCACTGACAAAATTTGTGGACAGAAAGAAGGACAGATTAAGTGAATGCCTATATAAACAGCCCCCGCCCCATATTTTTGTTTGTGAGGGGTGTATAGAGGATACAGGAGCTGTGTGCCTAGGTGGTTACAGTCCAGGGTTCTCAGACCTGACCTGGGATACGACTAGGGTTGCCACTCATCCTTAAAATACAGAACTGTCCTTTATTTGACAACTAATTGTTGCAGCCCGTAATGAATCAATACGGGATGTAAATTGTTCCGTATTTTCATAAATGCCCCCCCACCCCACACACACACATCAAAACAGAATAATGAACAAAATAAAACACAGGAAATATTATAAAAATATAATAAGTCAATAGGAATCATAAGCAAAATAAGATATTTAATACATCACAAATGTCTTTTAACATTATATTATAGTTTAGTTTATCCATATTTAAATATAAAATTAAATATACCACTCCTTGGGTGGTGGTAGTGACCCTGAGGAGCCGTGGTGGGTGTCCTTTATTTTCATTTCTGAAAGGTGGCAACCCTAGATATAACTGTGGCTTAGTGGTGAGCACTGCTGCCTCAGCGAGAAGGGCCAAGGTTTGCGTCAAACCTGGACCTTTCTGTGTGGAGTTTGCATGTTCTCCCCGTTTGCCAAGATATGCAGGTTAGGTGAATTGGTGACTTTAAAATGACCCCTAATGTGAGTGAGAGTGTGACTGAGTTTATATGTCAGCCTTACGATAGACTAGCAGCCTGTCCAGGGTGTATCTCACATCGTCACCGTGACCTTTAACTGGACTAAGCAGGTTCAGAAAATTGCTGGATGGCTGGTTTGTCGGTTATCAAATTAATACATTTGTACAAAGCTTTGAAATACTTTGAGTTACACAACTGTTCCCATCTCAAATTTTTTGTCTTAAAAGAAATAATATAGAGCTAATCTGTGACAACCCACTTCTTTCAGGGATCTGGTTATAATAAATTAAACAATACATACATACACTCAACAAAAATATAAATGCAACACTTTTGGTTTTGCTCCCATTTTGTATGAGATGAACTCAAAGATCTAAAACTTTTTCCACATACACAATATCACCATTTCCCTCAAATATTGTTCACAAACCAGTCTAAATCTGTGATAGTGAGCACTTCTCTTTTGCTGAGCTAATCCATCCCACCTCACAGGTGTGCCATATCAAGATGCTGATTAGACACCATGATTAGTGCACAGGTGTGCCTTAGACTGTCCACAATAAAAGGCCACTCTGAAAGGTGCAGTTTTGTTTTATTGGGGGGGATACCAGTCAGTATCTGGTGTGACCACCATTTGCCTCATGCAGTGCAACACATCTCCTTCGCATAGAGTTGATCAGGTTGTCAATTGTGGCCTGTGGAATGTTGGTCCACTCTTCTTCAATGGCTGTGCGAAGTTGCTGGATATTGGCAGGAACTGGTACACGCTGTCGTATACGCCGGTCCAGAGCATCCCAAACATGCTCAATGGGTGACATGTCCGGTGAGTTTGCCGGCCATGCAAGAACTGGGACATTTTCAGCTTCCAAGAATTGTGTACAGATCCTTGCAACATGGGGCCGTGCATTATCCTGCTGCAACATGAGGTGATGTTCTTGGATGTATGGCGCAACAATGGGCCTCAGGATCTCGTCACGGTATCTCTG
Source organism: Thalassophryne amazonica (assembly GCF_902500255.1). NCBI lineage: Eukaryota > Metazoa > Chordata > Actinopteri > Batrachoidiformes > Batrachoididae > Thalassophryne > Thalassophryne amazonica. The sequence goes on from NC_047111.1 coordinate 93,692,095, forward strand.
TGCATTCAAAATGCCATCAATAAAATGCACCTGTGTTCTTCATCCATAACAGACGCCTGCCCATACCATAACCCCACCGCCACCATGGGCCAATCAATCCACAACATTGACATCAGAAAACTGCTCACCCAGACGACGCCACACACGCCGTCTGCCATCTGCCCTGGACAGTGTGAACCGGGATTCATCCGTGAAGAGAACATCTCTCCAACGTGCCAAAAGCCAGCGAATGTGAGCATTTGCCCACTCAAGTCGGTTACGACGATGAACTGGAGTCAGGTCGAGACCCCGATGAGGACGACGAGCATGCAGATGAGCTTCCCTGAGACAGTTTCTGACAGGTTGTGCAGAAATTCTTTGGTTATGCAAACCAATTGTTTCAGCAGCTGTCCGAGTGGCTGGTCTCAGACGATCTTGGAGGTGAACATGCTGGATGTGGAGGTCCTGGGCTGGTGTGGTTACACGTGGTCTGCGGTTGTGAGGCTGGTTGGATGTACTACCAAATTCTCTGAAACGCCTTTGGAGACGGCTTATGGTAGAGAAATGAACATTCAATACACGAGCAACAGCTCTGGTTGACATTCCTGCTGTCAGCATGCCAATTGCACGCTCCCTCAAATCTTGCGACATCTGTGGCATTGTGCTGTGTGATAAAACTGCACCTTTCAGAGTGGCCTTTTATTGTGGGCAGACTAAGGCACACCTGTGCACTAATCATGGTGTCTAATCAGCATCTTGATATGGCACACCTGTGAGGTGGGATGGATTATCTCAGCAAAGAAGTGCTCACTATCACAGATTTAGACTGGTTTGTGAACAATATTTGAGGGAAATGGTGATATTGTGTATGTGGAAAAAGTTTTAGATCTTTGAGTTCATCTCATACAAAATGGGAGCAAAACCAAAAGTGTTGCGTTTATATTTTTGTTGAGTGTATATATACATATACACATAAATACACACATATATACATACATATAAATAAAACAAAATTGAACTCCTGTTGAGACAGATTCAAAATCAGTGCAGCAAAAGCATTTACACACACACACACCCCCCAAGTGTGCTTCTCTGTAAGGTGAGCCACTCAGCTGCTCATTTCAGCAGCATTTTTCATGTGTCCACCAGCAGTGAAATGATTGGTTACCGTGTGGTTCGTGGAGTTTAAAAATAAATAAATAATTTAATTGGTAACAGCGATGTCCACCAAACAAAGACGTGGCCATTTCAATTTAGGACTGTGGGTAGTGTAGTTCTTTTTAGTGACATCGCAAATAAAAAACATTTTTGTTAAAATAAGGTTAATATCATAGACTGGTGGCTTTTACAGAACGCACACCATTGTTACACAAAGTCGTAACGCTTAGTGAGTTTATTTTATATGGGTACAAGTTTTTAGCTCATATTCTAAGACCCCGTGGATAATATGAAAGGGACTTTTTACTTCTGGAACCACACTGTTGAGCTCTATTGTTAATTGTTAGTGCTGCCAAATTGCCAAGTGTCTGTCCCCCCTGTCTGACTGAAAGTGGAGTAGTCCCAGTAACTATGGACATGTTGCTCTCACAAAGCGACTACAAACAGACAATCATTTACACTCACTGGCAAATTACATTTATTGCAAACTACCACTATAATAACCAGCCTGACACAATCACAGGGCTGAAAATTGGGCTTTGGCGGAGATGGTTTGCACTTCAGCAATTCTAATTCTAAGAACAAAGCACATTCGATGATTGTTCCTGAATACAGAAAGAGTATCATCAAAGGAAAGCAAAACTAAATTAAAGTGAAGGCTTAGCATCTTACCTGTCGGGCGCGCAGCGCCACTTTGGCATTAGTGGTCTTACTGAGCTGGGTGAGCTCAGTCAAGATGGCCATCAACTCATCGGTGAGTGTGGGATCACGACCACACAGCTGGTCCTAGACAGACAACACCCAATAAAATAAATACTGTCAACAGTGGCTCCATAATAATAATTAAACAGGCTAATGCTTTCACCTGCAGACAAGCCTTTGTGGAGAATTCTACCATCAGTTATTTGAACAAACTTTCAGGCGGACACTTACAATCAGCATAGTAACCATCATGTTTTTCTTGGTTACTTGGGCATGGGAGAAGATGTAGTTCAGCACATTGGCCATGTCAACTTTGTTTTCTTCACGCAATGCAAACACACACTTGTCATAGTGTCCTGTTAATATGCCAACACACAAGAGCGACAGTACACACAGTATGACTACTTTAGCCTCAAAGAAAGCAAAACATTTATTGTAAAACAGCTCCATCAACTGGAGACAAGGAGTAACTGCAATGCCACCAAAACAGCAAAACAAAAGGCATCTGAAGGACAAGTCACATCCTGGGTGCACTGTTATAACTTCATCCACAGTACATAACATTTCATAATGAATTAATTACTGATCATGGTGACTCTAGATCTACTGATATCCTGGGAATTGAACTTTTGAGACTATACTGTCGACCATCTTGACTTTTGATCGTGTTACAAAAGTTAATCATCTTGAGACACTCACCCAAGGAATAGTCCTACCAAATTTGTTAAAAATCTGCTCAACGGTTTATTCTTCTCTACAAGAGTCAAGACAGAAGTCAGACTACCAGAGCAAGAATTTTAGCTGAGGAAGCTTCTGTGATTTGAAGCGAAACGTCCTCACATCAAGCAACCCAGTCCAGTCGAAGATTCAAGCTTCTCTACTATGGAAATCACCTGGACAACTGAGAGCCTACACAGAAACTCTGCTCAACAGAGTTATTTTGCACACAGACATAAGCATAATTACAGCACCCTGTGCTACTGTTAGCACTGCAGGGTAATTAACATGCCACCGCAATGAGCACTCAAAGAGTAAAATAGTGTGCAACTGCTGTTCCTCACCATTTTGGAAATGGACCTCTACTTTCAAGTATTGTCGAAGCAAGTCCATCACCACAGCTTTCATGTGACCCCGGATGCCACTGCGATACCTGTGAGATATAAATATTTAGGTAACACCAACAGGCAATGCTGCTTACAGGCATATGGATGGGTATGACATTTAGAAAGTTCTGAATAAGAATACATGGACTGCATTTCTCTCAATGGAATTTCTGTAATCTCCAACCTCAAGGACATACATTGAGCAACAAAAATGCCTGGAGGACAGAAAGGTGACCTTGGGACCAAAGGATCCTGTTTCATTCCCAGTCAAAGAAAAAAATAAATGGAATACAAATCACCAAGGCATCTTTGAGCAAATTCCCTAATACCATAGTTGGCCCCAGTATGCAGATGAACGTCTTCCATAACAGTTCATAATTTGCAGCACATTAGATGTCAGAGTGCATGGGAGGTGTGTGTGTGTGTATGTAATGATGCCTCACATTCAAACTGCTTTGAGCATCTGCATCAAATGTGAATCTTCTATAGAAACTCAGTCCATTTACCTTCAGAATAGCAAAACAATATAAACAAACAGATGCTACGATACTGCTATTAAATTTTTACCTTTCTTTCATTTAATGACATTTACTTGGTGCAAATATTGCTATACACTACAAGCAATGTATGCTAATGCAGGGACAGACACTGTGCAGAGTGTGGAAAATAACTATGATGCATAGTTTGATTTAATGTGTGCACATTACTGAACCGTTCAGCAGGTGCCAGGATTCATCAGGTGGCAGCACAACACTTGATGTACAGTGGTCCCTCACTATAATGCGGTTCACCTTCTGCGGCCTCGCAGTTTTGCGGGTTTTTTTAGTCCAATTTTACATGCTTTTTTTTTTTTTTTATTATATACAGTGCATTGTGTTCTGCGTCCTCATGAAGCAGGCCGGTCGCGGCACCGCAAAGGGAGTACGCGCATTGAGTTCTGCGTGTCTGTTTATAAGAATCTTCTCGCCCAGAAGAAAAAAGAGCGCCAACAACTACCCATAATTGTGTTCTTCACTCAGAAAAAGACACCTGCACCGAGGTGCCACTCAGTGGAAAAAGACGTGACAGCGGAGCGGTGCCACGACGAAGAGGCGCGATCAGACGAACTGTAATAATAATTTCTTATGTGTCCAACCTCGTAGGTTGAACATTAAAATCAAATTCGTTAGTTCTAAAAGCCATCATAATTATTTATAGGAAAACGTTCTATTTTTATTTCTCAAACAAATGTTTGGGCCTGAAAACAAGTTGGTCTTATTTTTCTAAGGTTTGAACTTTGAGAGTGTTTACACACGAGAGAAAACTGAGAAAATGTTAATGCCTGTTTGAGAAAAGTGTATAAAGTGTGTAGTGAGGGGTTTTACAGCCTTAAAACATCTATAATAATTGTAAAAAATAACGCTGTCTACTTCGCGGATTTCGCCTATTGCGGGCCATTTTTAGAACGTAACTCACGCGATAAACGAGGGACCACTGTATTCCTTTTCACTGGGAACAATATTCAAAACCAGATTTTAAATGTTTCAAAGCAGTAGTGATCAGTAATTAACAGAAATAAAAGGTTTTCTTACCACCCATTGCAAAACATTTTACTTACAGTGCATCTGGAAAGTATTCACAGCACTTCACTTTTTCCACATTTTGTTTTGTTACGACCTTGTTCCAAAATAGAGTAAATACATTTTTCCCTCAAAATTCTACTCACGCCCCTTTGGCAGCAATTACAGCCTCAAGACTTCTTGAATACAATGCCACAAGGTTGGAGCACCTATCTTTGGGGAGTTTTGCCCATTCCTTTTTGCAGCACCCCTTAAGCTCCGTCAGATTGGATAGGCAGTGTGGGTACACATCCATTTTCAGATCTCTCCACTGATGTTCTATTGGATTCAGGTCTGGGCTCTGGCTAGATCACTCAAGGACATTCACAGAGTTGTCCTGATATCTTGGCTGTGTGCTTAGGGCCACTGCCTGCTGAAAGATGAACTGTCACCCCAGTCTGAGGACAAGAGTGCTCTAAAGCAGGTTTTCATCCAGGTTGTCTGTACATTGCTGTGTTCATCTTTCCCTCAATCTTGACGAGTCTCCCAGTTCCTGCCACTGAAAAACAACACCAGAGCATGATGTTGCCAACACCATGCTTCACTGTAGGGATGGTGCCTGGTTTCCATGCCAAAGAGTTCCATCTTTGTCTCATCAGATGAGAGAATTTTGTTTCTCATGGTCTGAGAGACCTTCAGGTGCCTTTTGACAAATCTCCAGGCAGGCTGCCATGTGTTTTTCATCAAGGAGTGGCTTAAGTCTGGCCACTCTACCATACAAGCCTAATTGATGGATTGCTGAAGAGATGGTTGTCCTTCTAGAAGGTTCTCCTCTCTCCACAGAGAAATGTTGGAGCACTGACAGAGTAACCATCAAGTTCTTGGGCATCTCCCTGACAAAGGTCTTTCTCCCCAATCGCTCAGTTTAGTCCCGGTGGATCCAAACTTCTTCCATTTATGGATGATAGACGCCACTGTGCTCATTGGGACCTTCAAAGCAGCACAAATATTTCTGTACCCTTCCCCAGATCTGTGCCTCAAGTCAATCCTGTCTCAGAGGTCTACAGACAATTCCTTTGACTTCATGCTACGTTTGTGCTCTGACATGCACTGTCAACTGTGGGACCTTATATGTAGACAGGTGTGTGTCTTTCCAAATCATGTCCATTCAACTGAATTTCCTCCAGGTGGACTCCAATTAAGCTGCAGATACAGCTCAAGGATGATCAGTGGAAACAGGATGCACTTGAGTTCAGTTCTGCAAAGGCTGTGAATACTTATGTACATGCGATTTATTAGTTTTTAAATTTTAATAAATTTGCAAAAAATCTCAAAAAACCTTTTTCACATTATGGGGTATTGTATGTAGATGTTTGAGGGGAAAAAAAATCATCCATTTTGGATTAAGGCTGTAAAATAAAAATGTGGAAAAAGTGAAGCACTGGGAATACTTTCCAGATACACTGTACACTTTAATTCCAGTTTTACTTTCCCATTCTATTGTATACTTCATTTTATATTGTGTAGTCTTCCCTTTCGTGCACTACTCCAAAATGTTCTACAAACAGGTGTTTCAAATCATTGTTTCTAGGCATTAGTAATTTACAGTAACATAAAACTTTGGCATCTTCCAAAGCCACACATTAAATTTTTTTTTTTATTCTGGTTTTATGTTCCCACTTCGTTGGATATTCAGTCTCGAATTTGCCTGCAGCAGTGGTGTCCAAAGTATTCCAGAAAGGACAGAGGGTGCAGGTTTTCTTTGCAGGCACTGACTCCAGCAGGTGATTTCACTGATTAATATCACTTTGAGCAGGTGCGATGAGTTCATCAGTGAAATTACCTGCTGGAGTCAGTCTCTGCAAAGAAAACCTGCACCCTCTCAGCCCTTTCTGGAATACTTTGGACGCCACTGGTCCACAGTGAGCATCATGTTTCTCCCTGTGGTTGCTGTCTTAACGCCTCTTATTAACTGATGCAAAATTGACGGGTGGTGTTGACGTGCCCAAGGGATATTACACAGGCAAAACCAAGCATTTTTAGTGCATCAAAGTTCACCATGTACTAATCAGTTCATCCTCATTGTGCACTCTTCAATTTTGCACACAAGCTGGCTGGAATGGACTAGTTCACTCACCCACCCACTCATTTACATTTTTGTGCAATCCCCAAGTTGTTACCAGCATAGGGAATTACATGACAAATCACTCTGAGTGTTCCATATTAGATGTGAAGGCCACATGGAAGATCTGTGATAGTCAAACAGCTGTTCTGATTTCTGTCCTTTATGGATCTTATCAAACAGCCAGGTCAGGTCCAAGGTCCGTGCAGTGTCATTGCCTGAGTTCATATCTGTGTCAATTATTCTAACAATCCCCATAATCATCAAATGATAAAGTGCAGTAAAAAAGGAGCATGACATATTGTAGGACAAGAAGTATCCAAGTCTTCATTTTAGTCTATTAATTTGGTGTTTGCTTGTTGTTTAAGTTTGTGTGGGTCTAATTATCAAGAGGTGTTTGTGGTGAGCTCTAATAACCCTCTGCATCATTTGAGGTTTTGCCTTCTTTTCACAAAATTAAATTTCTGCGTGTTGGGTTTGGTTAGACTTCCCACAAGGCTGATTCAGATGATCTCTCGTGTGCATCCTTTCATTACTGAACTCACTTCTGCACCAGCTGAACGATACTTTGTGTGTTCATAAAGAAGACTTCTCTCTCTGACTTCTTGTGAAGAGTAGCAGCATGGCTGTCCAGGATGTTTGCAATCTGGAAATGAGAGCGATAAACTTCTAAAAACTGATTAAAAACCATTGATTTGAATAAAATGTTTTACAAGTGACAACCTGGCAAACTACTGTATAACGTTTTTAAATAATCCAACTCATTTGAAGAGGAAAGACATCTTTTGACATTTTCATCATCTTTGTCTTCTTTGGGCTGTTCCTATTAGGAGTCGCAACAGCAGATCATGCGCTTCCATCTCACCCTGTCCTCTGTATCTTCCTCTGTCACACCAACCACCTGCATGTCCTCCCTCATTACATCTATAAACCTCCTCTTTGGCCTCCCTCTTCTCCTCCTGCCTGGTGGCTCCATCCTCAGCATCCTTTTCCCGATATACCCTGTGTTCCTTCTCTGCACATGTCCAAACCACCTCATTCTCACCTCTCTGACTTTGTCTCCAAACCGAGCTTGTCCCTGTGATATGTTCATTCCTAATCCTGTCCATTCTTGTCACTCCCAAAGAGAACTGCAACATCTTCAGCTCTGCCACCTCCAGCTCTGCCTCCTGTCTTTTTGTTAGTTCCACCGTCTCTAAGCTGTACAACATAGCTGGTCTCACTACTGTCTTGTAAACTTTGCCCTTCACTCTTGCCGATATTCTTTGGTCACAAATCACTCCTGCCACCTTTCTCCATCCACTCCACCCTGCCTGCAGTCTTCTTCACCTCTCTGCCACATCCTATTACTTTGGACAGTTGACCCCAAGTATTTAAACTCATCTGCTTTCACCATTTCTACTCCTTGTAGCTGCCCTTTTCCACTGGGCTCCCTCTCATTCACACAAATGTACTCAGTCTTTCTCCTACTGACTTTCATTTACCTGTTCTCCAGATCATAACTCCACATTTCCAGGCTAGACTCAGCCTGATCTCACTACAGATCACAATATCATCTGCAAACATCAGAGTCCATCTTTTGTCATCAAATAAAGTGTAAAAACTGGTGTCTGAACAGCTTTTTGCCTTGTTCGTTTTGGAGTTTTACTTAGAGGACTTATTTTCTGCTTCACCTTCTTGCAGTCATTTGAAAATATATTCTGAAACACAAGAAACTAGAAAAAATCAAGAGGAGATAAAAGCAGTCTAGTTAAAAACTCAGCTACAACTGGACACTGCAACAACGATTACCATTACCAAATTAGCAATTAGTTTTGACTGAAAAGTAAGTATGTTATTATGACTTTATTTAATAGGTGGTCTTTTGAAAATCTCAGAGCAAAAAACAAAAAAAATTAAATAAAACCTTGGGAACCCCCTGTTATCTTTGGTACCACCTGAATGGGGGCTCAGACCTCAGACTGGAACCAGGGATTTAAAAAAGAAGATGATGATGACAAAGAAGATAAAGAAATAAAGTTCATTAAAAGAATTACTGCTATTTTTTAAAAAACTTTAATAACATGAAGGACTGTGACAACCCAACAACACAACATCCTGCAGGAATGGCTATTCGTCCACTATCTTAAGATGCTAAAATTAGCTTCTGCAAATACCCCAATAATTAACAATCCTTAATTCTGCCCGGCTTTTTGCTCAGTTCTGCCACAGCAACAAAAACATATAACCTTCAGGTGCAGTTATAATGCAATCAGGTACCTGCTGGCTGGGGAACTGGCAGAGCACAGAGGTGATGTTGCTGGCATACTGAGCCATCTCCTTCTTAATGGCCTTCTCAACAGCAGGGGGGATGCGACCTGAAACACTGGTCATTATGTCCTGCAGCTCCAAAAGTGGCAAAGAGGGATCGCGCATAGTTTTCATCAGCCGTTCCACCCACTCTTTCAGCTAAAGAAAAAACACGCACACACACAAAAATATAAAATACACAAGGGTCACATTAAGAACTGCTTACATAATTAAAATCTGAAAAGCTGGTGTGTGCCCATCTGTGAATTCTTACCTTTGCACCAAAGAAAGGTTCAGGAAGACAGTACCCATTCATGATGTGAACAAGATGATCCAGCGTGTTGTGGAAGACTCTGTGCAGCTTTTCCCCTCTCAAAGTTACAGCCTGGATAGAAGGCAGTGCCCCCGTGTACAGGTCGGCCTGCAAGACACACAACAAAGTCAATAAACCTGTTGTGCATATAACACTGTTTCATATAAGACTGTAGTTGAGTGCTGTCTGCAAGAAACACTTTCTCTTCATCTTCATCCTATTTTGTGTGGCAGTGAAATGGGCATTATGACCCACGGTCCAGCATTCTAAGGGATGTCTTGCAGTCCTTAAAAAATATTGCAAATTCAAAGTACATAAGGAGTACCGGAGACACTACGTCTAGACTAGAGAATTAATAAACAACCCTCCTACAAATACAAAAGACTCCAGTAACATTTAATAATGTTTCTTGCGGTTACGTATTCACAGACTGTGTACAACCCCTGGCAATAATTATGGAATTATGGACCAAGCAGAGGGAAAAAAATATGGTCTCACTCAATTCTGAGGAATAAATTATGGAATCACCCTGTAAATCTTCATCCCCAAAACTAACACCTGTACCAAATCAGATCTGCTCGTTAGTCTGCATCTAAAAAGGAGTGATCACACCTTGGAGAGCTGTTGCACCAAGTGGACTGACATGAATCATGGCTCCAACATGAGAGATGTCAATTGAAACAAAGGACAGGATTATCAAACTCTTAAAAGAGGGCAAATCATCATGCAATGTTGCAAAAGATGTTGGTTGTTCACAGTCAGTTGTGTCTAAACTCTGGACCAAATACAAACAACATGGGAAGGTTGTTAAAGGCAAACATACTGGTAGACCAAGGAAGACATCAAAGCGTCAAGACAGATGTGTTGGAGCGTTCTTTTGTTTTTCATGATTCCATAATTTTTTCCTCAGAATTGTGTGATTCCATATTTTTTTCCCTCTGCTTGGTCTAAATAAGTAACCGTTACTAACTGCCACAATTTTTTTTTTCCTGATTTCTTATAGTGTTTCTTAAAGCCAGAAAGTTGCCATTTGAAATTACTTTAGTTTTGTGTCATGTCTGTGATCTGCTTTTTTTTCTACAAAATTAAACAACAGAATGAACATCCTCCAAGGCCGGTGATTCCATAATTTTTGCCAGGGGTTGTATGTTTAGCTCCATCACTGAAGTAATCATATCTGTCAGCAATTTTTTATCTTAGCTCCCTGAAAATTTAGGTACTCATACATCTTCTCAACAGAGATATCCCATTTAAATTTGGAGCCAAAACTGGATCAAAATATAAATTCTGGAACAGAGTCCACACCTGGATACACACAGTAAATGAGGCTGCCCCACCCCCAACATTTTGATCAGTTGCTCTAAGGTTTTAACCTGTTTTAAAGAACCGTAGTGGCATGACAAATATTAGCAAAAGCAAGAACCCAATGAACCTTGGAGTTAAGCAGAAAATGCATTAAGATTATTATTATTTCTTAAATATATCAAAATGGAATGCACATCTGGAGTTGGGTCAGGAAGGGTATTCAGTATAAAATGTATGCCAAATCAACAAGCAGATCCACTTAGCAACGACAGTGGCGATCCAGAGCAAAACACAGGAGCAGTCAAGTGAAATTTTACAGAATTCCAGACTAGAATTGAGATAGCTTAAATATACATTACTGGAATTTACATCATGTCAAAAAGTAGTAAAGTCCTATATACAACCTAGAGCCCATTGGTGCTGGTGCTTATCTCTGGATTTCAACATATAAGCTACACCAATACTGTTGGTATGCTATGTTCTAATTTGTTAGAGCTTTTGATATTTCCGATCCAACAAGGTGACTCATAGCGGCCTCCTTCTACACCAATGACAGCTGAATCTGGTGTCCCAGACTTAATATTAATATGTAAACTCAAATACTATTTCAGAAAGAAAATGTAACATATCACTTTATTTTGGAGCAGACATGGAGAAAATTCTTGTGGGCATAGATGCCCCGCCTAGAACCAATCAGTACCTGTTGCACTCTACTTGGGTCATCCAGTTGCAGCTTTGCAATAACACAGCCAGGCTCCAGTGCAGCTCCAGCCCTCTTCACATAATGAATGCAACCAGACTCCACAGCTGTCAGGGTCATTACCATCTTCATCACCTGAAATTCAAAACTATATACAGTAAGGTCATGAAAACACAATTTATTTGAAACGATCACATCATTTTTGTGCATCATGAACATGGTTTACCTCAATCTCAGCATAGCATTGGCCGGCGAACACATGCCCTCCATCCTCTACCGTGTACTGAATGAGTTTTCCCGCTGAAGGAGAACGTAGGAGCGAGGGATCATTTTCCTTTTCAAAGACGCAAGTCTTGTTCCCGATTGTAATGCGATACCTGTTAGTAAATTCAGTTTTGATCAATATCATACCATAAATGTGAAACCAGTATATGCCATTATTTAATATTTATAGCAAATGCCAGTGATTCTTAAAGAGTGGGCCTCTGACTGAAGGTACTGCATATGGACTGCACTCCCCTGGTGGGCTACAAAGGTACTGCAGGTAAGCTGTGAGAGGTCAATGAAAATACTGATATTGTGAATATATCGAAACACTTCATCTTAGTGCCACGTGTTGCTCATAATTATAACTAAAGGTTTAGACTGGCCCAGACGGTTTTCAGATTTCAAAGTCAGCCCCAGTGTGCTTACATTTGGGAATAGCTGTTTTAGAGATGGCATTAGCATAATCAATACATACAGGTATCCCACATCGTTAAATTTATTTACACACATTTTGATTGAATGTTTATTATATGATGTTGTTTTCAGCTTTATTTTAAATTACCTGTCTACCTCTTCCTTCATGTAGGTGGTATAGCTGCTTCCATCATATGACAGCAGAAGGCCTCCATCACTGAGCCGATGGACGTCAACTTCAGCTAAGGAGTTGTTCATGATGACCACATAGGAGTTGGGAGACTGACGCGTCACAGTAAGAACATACTTTGTCCCCTCATAGATCAGCTCCACATCCACAGTGTTGAGTAAAGTATGTGCTGGCAGAACCTGGCCCCTGTATGTGAGATTGTCTCAGATTACTGGAACAGCACCAGATTTTCTCCCTGAATAGCACCTGCTGGAAATGAATCCAAAATTTTGTACCTTTCCAAGGAATGAAGAAAGTTGGACACACTATTCCTGAGATTGACATCTGCCACATGAAGAGCACCGCTCACAATTCCTAGCATGGTGTCTGGACGCTCTGCCTATAAGCAAAATGCATGTTTTGTAATGGTACACATTTAATGAGTGAGATAAAAAACACTAAACACTCAGCAAAATACAGGATCAAATCAAACTGGGCTGTCCAGAAGAATAAACCTTGAATGTCACATTATTTTCTCACCAATTTAAATTAAGATCACTGTGGATTGGCACAACATCATAGCCCACTCGTGTGGTGCTATGTTGTCACTCCATACTGATATAACAATGCACAACTAAGTATGTGCTTTTTGTAAGAACATAAAAGTTAATAATTCAGTTGTGTCAATTATAAAAAAGGCAACAATGTGTCAACCAGCAAGCATATTCCACATACCTGCATCTTTTCTGAAATGAGTCTGTCTAGCCAGCCTGTGTCGATGCTATTGCGTTGAAAGCTTTCAGTCTCCAGCAGCTTAATGAGATATTCCACTGTAGTCCTGAAGTCACCTCTGATAGATAACTCCTTCAAAGCCACCACCATGTTACTAGAGAGATATAAATAACAAAATAAAAGTAATTGCTAAGTTCCATGGTGATAAAAGGAAAAAAAAAAAAGTAGGTAAATTCTACACAGGCCCGTTGGTGCCGGGATTATCCCCAGACACTCCAGTGAATGTGAGTCTATGAATACCTCTGGATGGGAAACGAGTCCAATACAAGTTACTTTCCCAGCCAAGGCTGGTACACATTTACATCAGGCTAGACTGAGACAATGCAGATAATGTGTTGTCCAACAGTACAGGTAGCTTGACCAGGGACTAAACAACAGATCTACATACTAGTAGCCCAACTCCACATCTCTCTGTTTCACCTCATCTGCACAAGGAATAATCATTTTTTAAAATCCATGAAGCAAAAAATGTTTTAAAAGATATCAAACGCTTGTGAATAACAAAGAATACAGTATAAATGGTGCATACCTTAAAAACAAAATCCCAAACTTCAATACCGTGTGTAACCGCCTTTCCCCATCAAATCGGCCATCTTTTAACTGTCCTGAAGTTCACTAACAAAATCAATTTAATCAGTCAACTCATTGCCTGATCATTAACTCCAGTTTGTTGAGTTTGTGTAATATTGTAGTGCACCTTGAAAAAATAAGTTTATTTTTACTGCTATATTTAATCTGAAAACAGATCTACTGCTTTCTTTGAATGGACCAAAAATAAATAAATAAATAAGTAGTCCCACGGGGGTGTAGCTCACCTGAATGATACACGATATCACATTTTTAGCTGGAAAAGTGGGCATGGCCAAAATCTAAAGATTTTACCGAGGTATATAAACAACAACTAAAAAAGCCCATCAGATATGTTTGGTGCTACTTGCTAGCTACCCTTGTACCACATTTCAGCTCATTATCTTTAAAAAATGCTGACCTATGGCTCTAAGTTGCATTTTAAATATGGCCACCACGACAGCCATATTTGAAATTGGATTGCAATGCCTCAAACAAACATTGGTGTCCTCATGGGTAGGAACATGCACACCAAGTTTCAGCTTAATTGGTTTCTGAGAACAAGATGTTTAAAGTGACAACTGGAAAAGTGGGTACGATCACAGTCCAGGGGTCATATCAAGGTCAAATTTGAAAATTTCACAAAACCCATAGGATATCTTTTTGGTCTTGCTGATTGTTACCCATGTAGAAAATCTGAGCTCAATTGCTGAATAAATTGCTATATATATATATATATATATATATATATATATATAAACTTTGATGTCTTGATGGTTAGAAACACACACAGCAAGTTTCAGCTTCATTGGTTCAGTGGTTTCTGAGAAGATGATGCTTAACCCTCTGGAGTCGAATGACGTGCCCTCGTGTCAAAAGTTGCATGACCTAATTAAGCTGACATACCACACTCGGCTCCACTCAGACTGTCTGTTTCAATGCGTGTTGAACGTGGAGACTTCAACCTCCAAACCACTTTTTACATTTTTGTTAATAGGTGAAGTATAACTTGAATTATGATTAATAATTTACAAAAGGTTTCTGGTAATAATATCCTCATATTTGCTGCACATTCTGCAGACAGCTGCAGCAAAAAGACTCATTTCCTCCTTTCAGCTTTTTATTTATTTAGTGCATCAAAATAATCTGGCGACTTGGAACAGTGCGTAATACTGCATTTACACATAACGACGACAAGTCACGAATGCCACGAAGTACACATTCTTGGCCGCTGATCACGAATGTGAGGATTCGGGACAGAGGCATCAGGTGTCCTCAGGAACTGCTGCAACCTGTTACCACGCGTTACGATTAATGGCACATGTTGCTGGAGAATTATCAGTAACTATTACGCACGGTCAAGAATAATGTTCCACGCTGTTGGGCGCTATAGCGCGTAACAGCGCATCGTTTAGTCCTGTCACGTTGTGAAGGAGGTGAATTGTCTCCACACACACACCCATATTCATCCAACCGAAGTCAGATCTCTCCAGTTTTTCAGAAGAACTTTGTGACTGCATGCGTAGTTGGGCTCTGTGCCATGGAGTGGCGCAGAGAGGAGGAGACGGAGAGAGCCAGATGTGTGGCTTCATGCGGCTCTCGTCTCTCGCGTTTTCCCAAACATCAGGCACATGCAGCAGGTGGAACACCTGCAGGAGCGCGCTGAAGAGCACTGAAATGAGACTTTTAGCCGTCTTGGTGTCAGCAATCAAACTGAATGCGGTGCAGCAGGGTTTAATTGTGCGTGCGCTTCTTCCTCCGCCGGACTGGAGGAGGTGCAGAGATGTCTGGCTGCATGTGAGTCTCCTCTCGCTCCTCTGGTTCCTCTGGCTCAGACTCGTTCTCCCACTCATCGGTTACAACAGCAGGTGGAACACCTGCAGGAGCATCCTGAGGAGCTTCAGCAGGAACTGTGGAACAACACTTGGCTGACTTCACGTCCCTGTTCCTCTTCGGCATACTGCATCAAACTGAATGCTGTGGAGCCGAGTTTAATTGTGCGCACGTGACAGAAAACTGATTCGTCGTGGCGCACATGTAGCGGCTGCACTCTGCGTTGTGTTGTTATGACTCCGTCCATTCGCTCCCCTCAGGACGCGAACTCACGAGCTCCGGCATGGGAGTCGGACTCTCTAACCAGAAGGCTAAAAAAAAAAAAAAAAAAGGGCTCTGGCCTTGTGACCAGAGAATCCTTTTGAGCTGTTGGGAGTGAGGTTTACTAACTACATCTGTAGAGCGACACCTGCTGGCCTCCGTTACACTCACCCCCCTAAACTCACTCCCATCCGGGTCACGGCACCATTGTAGCAGCTGCACTCTGCGTTGTGTTGTTATGACTCCACCCATTCGCTCCCCTCGGGACGCGAACTCACGAGCTCCGGCATGGGAGTCAGACTCTCCAAACAGAAGGCTAAAACCCAGGGCTCTGGCCTTGTGACCAGAGAATCCTTTTGAGCTGTTGGGAGTGAGGTTTACTAACTACATCTGCACAGCGACACCTGATGGC
The DNA here is from genome assembly GCF_902500255.1 of Thalassophryne amazonica. Taxonomy (NCBI): domain Eukaryota; kingdom Metazoa; phylum Chordata; class Actinopteri; order Batrachoidiformes; family Batrachoididae; genus Thalassophryne; species Thalassophryne amazonica. The sequence goes on from NC_047111.1 coordinate 93,708,019, forward strand.
CTCTGTTACACGCAGTGAAATGTGACGCCACGTTACAAATCTTGTCAAAAGTTGACAGTTTCCGTGTCACTTCGTAATAACGCGTGACAGTTTGGGCTCCAAGAACCATCACAGGAACCACTACAAACGTTGTCATGTTCTATTAAGGATAATTACTCATCAAGACGGATCAACACACTCAGTTGTGACCTCCACGACATGAGGCGAAATGAGGGTGGTGTGTGACATTCGTGGACGATTTTTTGACAGGCAAAAACATGCTCCACGAATGTCAAGAATAACATGCACCAACACGCACTATTAAGAAACCTATTCAGATGCGTTAAGTCACGTTAATGTCAGGAATGTGTCGCGAATGACAGAAAAATTACATTCGTAACGCGTCTTGCTTACGTGTAAATGCACCTTAAAGTCTCTGTCCTTTTTTTGAACTGCATGAAGATGATCAAAGCATGGAGCACGTCATCAGAGTCTGAACCAGAGCGTGATCAATCTGCTGATGAAGTGGACTTTATTGTTCTGGTCTGGACAAACGAGAGCAGGTGGATCCACCGATCTGTGCACCCAGATCTCCACAGTGGATATGACCGCGCACTTCTCCTTCCATGTTCTCCAGGACTCTGCGTTTCTGCTCCAGTGCCGAGTCCTAGAGCGCAGAGCATGCTCCAGGGGCAGAGAACACAGGAGTGCAGGTAGACCACCCCCCCACCCCAAAAGTCCAAAACACCTTTTTTTAATATTGTTTTTTCTTTGGCCACTAACACAGTCAGGACACTCTGTACAATACCAATAAAAATGCTACAGAAACGAGGAATTAGGGAAAAATCCACATGGATAATTAGGTGTAATGTGTACAAATTTTTGGAGCAGGAATTGTTTTTCTGAGTGGTACAAATATAATTTGTGTGGCATCTTATTGCATGTAAATAGCCACAAAAAATGCCTGAAGCATTTCAAAGTGAATTTTTGTATATAACTTTGTTTATGCTACAATTTTACATATATTTTTGAAGTTTATAATTTATATTTGCATTCTAAGTTATCAAAATGGTTCATTAAAAATATTTCTGGTTTTCACAGTAAAGAAACTAACTACGACTTTTATGTGTTGGGGTGAATATTGGGTCGTTGTTTTAATGCATTATGTCAGAATGAAAGAAAAACTTACACGTGAGGTTGTGCTGAAAAAAAATGACACCAAACAAGGGCAGGTAAACACTTTTAAGTTAAATTATTATTCATCCCATCCTGTCTATGGGTGATGCTAAGACCCTGATCCATGTGCTTATCTCTTCTAGATTGGACTACTGCAATGTTCTATTTTCTGGTTTACCGCAGTCCAGCATTAGGGCTCTCCAACTGGTTCAAAAAGCTGCAGCCAGACTTTTGACACAAAGCAGAAAGTTTGACCACATTATACCCATTTTGGCAACACTTCACTGGCTTCCTGTCCTAGTGAGATCAGATTTTAAGGTTCTGTTACTAGTCTATAAAATTGTTCATGGACTACTTTGTGTCCCTAGGGTGAATAAGAAGTCTGTGGGTCACAGAGCTTTCTCTTATCACGCCCATGGGAATGATCTCCCCGCATCAATAAAACAGTCAGATTCTGTGGAGACTTTCAAGTCCAGACTTAAGACGCACTTATCGTCCCTTTTGTATGGCTAGCACACTGGCATAGTATAGTTCTGCACTTTTTATTCTTTTAATTCATTTTATTAGGAAACGGAACATGCTGCGGCCTCAACTTTACCTAAATTCTGGGTCTTTTAGTGAAGCTTAGGGCTAGTGGCCGGCAATCACCTTAGTATCCTGTTTTTCTTGTTGTTTAATGCTGGCAAATTATACTGCATTTCTTGTGTTTCTGATGCCTGATTGTTTTTTCTCTCTGTTTATGGTGCAGCTCAATCCAGAGATGGGTGTGGTATTTGTGCTGGAGACCCTCCTGTCCTGTGCACCAACAGCATTTCTTATATATTTGTTTTGTGAATTGTTCTGTAATTTATGTCTGTAGCATGGCCTCAAGCAGAAGGTCACCCCTTTGAGTCTGGTCTGCTTGAGGTTTCTTCCTCAGAGGGAGTTTTTCCTTACCATTGTTGCTCAGGGGGTTAGTAAGGTTAGACCTTACTTGTGTGAAGCACCTTGAGGCAACTCTGTTGTGATTTGGTGCTATATAAATGAAAATAAAATAACCAAGACTCCAGAGGGTTAAAGGCAAAACTGGAAAAGGGGGCAGGATCCAGGGGTCATACCAGCGTCAAAATTGAAAATAAGAGGTTGACAAAACATCTCCAACATTCATATTTTGCAGGTGTGGGTGAGAAGTGTGGATGTAGGTTCCACTGCAGTCTGTGTTTACTAACGAGATTGCTTCTTCACGATTTTCTCCCCAGGAGAAGCAGTGTCCAAATTGGGAGTCTGCAAACTCATGCAGTCCTCCAGCAGCTGCCACACTAAAGTAACCCCACACATTCTTATTACTGCGGAAATTCAGCTCCTGTACGGTTCCAGAGCTCGGTTTGAAACCCTGCAACAGATAAAGCATGTAATATTCAATCCTTACATTAAAACTGTGGCAAAAGAGAAAACAGCTAACATGATATTTAGTCAAGGATAATATTTCTAAGTAATAATACTGGCTGATGCCTATGGAGAAATTTTAAAACTGTGCTGAAAAGATGAGAGAAGCCAAAGAACAGATGGCATCGTCAGCCGTCATAAAGTGCACAGTAACCTACAGGTGCAACACACCTCATCTGGATTTTCACTTGTGATGCGTGCTGCGATGACATGTCCTCGTGGCGAGGGGGCCGTGGACAGTCCCTCAAAGTCAATGGGACTGTCTCCCCAGGCTTGAACACTATAAAACATCCTGATGTCTTTGATTCGGTGAAGAGGAATACCCATAGCAATCTGAAAGCAGATGGATTTCACATACTCTCAGGCATTGATGACACTTAACCTCCAGCCAGAAATTAAAATCCTGTATATTTTATTACAAACAGCAAACATGACAAGGTCACATTGTATTGTAGGGCATTCCTGGACCAATAGGATCTGTGGATCCATTTTCACAGACTCAGTCAGATATTTTTGATAATTGCCTGCATTAGGTTTGTGGATAACTGATACACATAGGGCGGAAAGAGGGCGTCAGACTGCTGATATTGCTGGTTGGAATCAAATATGAGCTTGGACACAGCTTTTTCAGCAATGCGCTGTCCACTGACAGTGCATATACACACCATCCAAACTGCTGCACAACAGACCATGTGACCAACTACAGTTACAGCAACTGAATCTGCAATTTTTTTGTGTATCACCTGCTGTTTTTTTTGTTTTTTTTAAACTACAAGCAGTTGCCATGGTGACAAGGGTCAAATACTTCTAAATGGTGCAGGCAATGAAAGATGTTAACTGTATGGTTTAAAATACATAACATTGTTTTTTGGACATGGCTACAGGCACAAGACTCATACCCCAAGTGGTAGCATACAGGTGTGAGTTATTTCCACAACATAGTGTTCTGAATATCATATCATGGTGCTATTGGGTTAACAGTAATGATACCGCAATTCATATATATATATATATATATATATATATATATATATATATATAAAAAAACAGCTAAATCATAAGCCATTCAGCATCCACTTTTCAGAGAAACCCTTTTGCAATCATATCCTAGGATTTAAGGTAAAACGAGGTGGAGACAGCTAAGAAAACAGCAAATTGTTATCCTGCTGTACAAGATTATATTTCACTCACTAATCATTGCTGCTCTTTTCTAATGCAGCATCATATTATAGAAAGGCTTTAACCAAGAACCCCACACAGACCCAGTAATACCCGCGCATAGATAGATAGCTTTTATTGTCATTACAACAACATTTCCGCACTCACATTCCACATACAAACAGCAATTAATCTATAATTCTTACTTGTTTACCGTAATAATGGCACACCTCAGAATTAGGACAACACATATACATTTGACATTGTTTATGTGCACTAAACTTGAAACAGTCTGTTTTCCAATTGAGGCGATGTGAGTGTGTTGGTAGCCGCTGCAACTGTCAAGTCACGCCGCCTGCCAGCTTTGGAAGAACAGGGACCTGCCACAGGAGGGGAGGGGCAGGAAGAGAGGCAAAAGGAGAAAATGGAGCATGCTTCAGTCCATGTGTAAGTCAGTTATTGTCTTTGTGGGTTAAGATAAGAATGAAGCCGAATAATCTCACCAAGGTCTGAATAAATTCCTCTGGAGGTAAACAGTGGGCAATTGACCTTGAGGCTAGAGATTAACAGTTCCACTTGAACAACCAAATCTCAATTATGAATTAAGAATATTCCCAATTATGAATTAAGAATATTCAGCGGCCTCCGAAACCTTCAGCTTCAACTGCAAGGCACGCATCAGCTCCAAGGTATCATCCAATTTGTGTCTGAGTTCAAGAGTCAACGCAGTCTGAGAATGCACTGCCTTGCCAACCTCGTTAATCATGACGGACAAGCGAGGGCCCGTGGTTCTTGATGCCACCATCTTGCCAATTTTCCGGTAGATCAGGGCAGCACATAAGCCAAAAAGTACCAGCCCTGCTGCCATGAGACCAAAAATGAATAAATCCTCGACATCTTCAACGAAGAAAGGCGCCAAGCATGCCACAAGCCAGGAACTCCAGGAGTCGAGGACATAGCCCGCAGGATACGTTCCATCTGGGCAGGCAGGATCCCCCGGTCCTGACCTTCTTGTAGAAAAAATGGTGTCAATAGCGTTCAGAGACCAGCTGATCAATTCCATGGTTAATCCAATAGATCCAGAATCCAATATAGTTTTTGAGGAATTCACAGCCTGGTGAAACAGGGACTTGAAGGTTAAAAGCAGAGAGATAAGGGAGAGTGGAGGAGATGCGACCGCCCTCGTCGGAGTCCCAAGCTGTATGTTTAAAAAAGATAGTGTCACATCCCACTTTAGTTATGCAGAAAAGTTAAATTAAGTAAAATTATTTTTACATGGCTAATCAACTGAACTTAATACAGAAGTGTATTAAAATGTAGTCTCAGATTATACTGATTTAAACTTTTTAGTTGTTAAAATTATTATTATTAGATTAGATAGAATGTTATTAATTCCTTGTGAAGACTCCCTTAGGGAAATTGAGTAATAAGCACACAGAGCATGAAACGTGAAAGTAAAAAAAAACAAAAAAAAAAAAACAATCAAACACAATTTGGAAATGTAAATATAAATACCAGACTTACTGATTACTATTGGTTTACTGGCTACTACTGTTCCTCTCCTCCCTTAAGTAGTAATAGCAATATTAAGGGAGTATGAAAAAAAAATGTCTAAAGTAGACCTTTAATCTTGAGGTTTAGTGGGGGCGCATCTCGCCACAACACCCCATCTGGATCTGCCCCTGGTTTCCAGTCTCTGTGAAGGTAGAATGGAGAAGTTGTGTATTTATGTGGAAAGCATGGCCTAATTGAAAGGGAAGACTGTTTTATCAGCGCTTTTTACGTCACGCCTTCCTCAGAAAGAGACCCAAGTTTGGAAGAAAAGAAAAGCATAAAAATGTCTTTGTCAAACTCATTGCAGGTGTGCTGCTCTTTGCTCGCCTTTTTGTCACTGCACTCCGAGACACAGAGAGTCTGCAAAATCGCTCTTTTGTGCACTGGAGTGCGCTTCTGCCTCTGCGCTTCTTCTCGCTGGCTTTATTTCTTCCGCGGTTTTACAGTCATTTTGACACCATGATCCAACTTTTAACTTTGTGTTTGTCCATTATTGACTGCGTAAATGCTCATCTTTAGTGCGAGGCATTGCATCAGAGCGCGCACAAACAGCAGAGCTCATCTGAACCATTATAACAAGATGTTAAATCTGTCATAAACATACTTTTACAGCTGCTTATAAAGAAGGAATGAACATGCAACTGTTTCACCAAACTATTACAACAAAAACATTACAAATAAGACTTTTTCAAATATGTTCTCCACCTCAGCGCACGAGACAGAGAGAGGGGGGAAAAAAGGGTCCAAATGAAACAGTCCTTTGTGATTCCAGAAGCGATTAGAGGTGTTTTCAACTGCCAAGCACTGACAGAACATGATTAATCCACTACAAAATAATTATTTTATATAGAACGTCCTGCGCACAAAGCAGGTGGAATTGTAGTGTGCAAGAGGGCTGAATAGCCTGTCCTGCCCTCTTAGCCGCCAGGTGCTGGGATAATGGGCTTTTAATAGCCCCGTCCTCACCACTAACATGCCTCTAAAATCCTTGTTTGTCCTCGTAGTACCCCGTACACACACTGCCCCACGCTGTTGTTGCTAAATTTTGAACTCCTTGAAATTAGGGCCATGCTCAAACATGAACCTCGTTAGCTGAATATTCTACCTCTAAGAGCCTCAAAGATTCAAGATTCAAACAACTTTATTGATCCCTAAAAGGGCAATTCATCTTCACACCCAATTACCTCAAACAAAAATACAGCAATTAATCCACAATTATTACTAGTTGAATGTAATAATGGCACACATCAGAATTAAAACAACCGCACATATACATTTGATTTGTTTATGTACGCTAAGCTTTGAAACAGTCCGTCATCTGAACTGAGGCAATGAGCGTGTGGGGGCTGCAGCAGCATTTTCGCCTTGCGGCCGAGCTTGGGGGGAGTGGCAGAGTGGAGGAAGGGGTGGGGGTATGCATCATGTGTGCAGATGAGTTCATATCAGTCTCTGTCCATGTATGTGTAGAGTCTGGAGTGGCCTTGATGACTGCTGACTGTAGGGGAAGGCAAATGAAGAGGGAACCAGGTGCTTCAGTAAAGCCGTTGAAATCCTTCTGGAGGAAAACAAACGTGGCATTTTAACCTTCGGTAGCTGATAAGGCTGCCATGTATGAGTTAGGCAGAGAAGTACAGAGTTCCAATACAGCCTCTCTTGAACCATCCAGATCCAATTGTGAATATTCACTGGTCTCCAACATCAATTCCTTTGCAGGTCAGACATTTGCTCTGAGATGATTTCCTATTTGCATTTAAGTTCAAGAGTTAACGCAGTCTGAGATTGTACCGCCTTGCCCACCTCATTAATCATGACGGACAGGTGTGGGGTTGTGGTTTTGATAGCAGCCTTCTTGCCAATTTTTGGAAGGTCAGGGCAGCACCTAATCCAAGCAGCAAAAGCCCTCCTGCCATAAAGGCAAATAAGAATAAATCCTCAACATCTTCCACGGAGACTGGTGCCAAGCACGTGACACGCCATTTCTTCCAGGTGTCGAGAACATAGCCCACAGGATAGGTTCCATCTGGGCACGCAGGGTCCCCCAGCCCTGATTTCCTTGCTGAAAAGATGGTGTCAATAGTGTTGAGAGACCAGCTGATCAATTCCATGGTTATTCTAAATATAGTTTGAAGAATTCACAGTCTGGTGAAGTTGGGACTTTTGAAGGTTGGGGCAGAGATAGAGAAACACAGAAACAGAGGAGGAGATGCGGCCACCTTCGCCGGAGTCCCAACCAAACTCAGAGCCACTATTCTCCCACGATTGTTGAATAACTGGACTCGTACCAAAAAAAAAAAAAAGAAAAAAAAAAAAACACGCTACGTGGCTTCATTATTCAGTGGAACTAGGGCTTAACACTGTTGCGGTTACTTAGAATGTCTGCATGCCTGTAGTCAGAACCACTTGGAATACCACTCACATACCTGTAGCCATGTTTTTGTTTTGTTCTGCAGTACAGGTGCATGAGTGAGACTTACCTGAAGTTGAGCAGCAGGCAAATTGACATCAGCAACCATCTCAGTACAGGGGTGTTCCACCTGCAGACGAGGGTTGAGCTCTAGGAAATAGAAGCTGCCGTCCTGGCTGTAGAGGTACTCCACTGTCCCGGCACTGACATATCCCACCATCTTAGCCAGCTTCACTGCGCACTAAGGAACGAAAGCAATCAGTCTATGTTTACACTTCCAGATTCAACAGATATGAATGTATTTATTTAGTCTTAATCTCATGTACAGTAAAACCTAAGGTTGAGCAATATGGCAATAAATAAAATGTTTTTTTTTCCCATACTGACTGAAACCTGTAGAAACTAAAGGCTTTATCACTTAAACTTTTTATTACTCAAGCTTTTTATTGAATTTTATTTTATTAAGTAATTATTATGTAAAGTTAGAAAGTACTACATAAACAAATGGCATTATTGTTATCATTGTTACCACTGCTGTTTGAAGCACCAGTGCATGTCTAGGGATTTTAATTGGAAAGGTCGAGACAGGAAGTATATCTGTTTCTCCATGTGTAAATGTGTGTTACCTGACAGTGATTTCAGTGCAGAAAGGTTTTGACAATCTGTTCACACAATGGAGCCTCATCTATATTTTGGCATCCTGCAGCAAGTATTAGTGCATAAACCTTGGATGGATAAACTTTTTTTGTGAACAATTTACTCAGCTTTAGAGTGTACTTTCACAATCAAATGTTGTGGCCCTCGCTGGTTTCACCTTTTTTTGCACCTTTCCCAGTGCATTTTTCCACCGCTGGTAGCACAAACGCTTAGTTGCAAAGTTTATTTCTGTTGTCAACATGGAGTATCAATGTCCAAGGCTTATCATTATTAACTTTAATTTTATTGCAATACTCAAAGCTCTCCCCAGAAATTTAGAGTACGGTTGCGCTTGGGTGCAGCTGTGGTGACGGGGGGGATTTGGGGAAGCACACCGGAGGATTTTTTTTTTTTGGTTCAAGCAGAGGAGGAGCTGTAGCACTTTTGCCTTTTTTAAATACCAATGGAAGCAATTTCCTACAACTTCAAAGGCAGAAGAGACTAGAAAAAAAACAAAAAAAAAAAGATTCTGCTTGGTCGTCTGCAAATTAAAAAAAAAAAAAACAATGAAAAAATAAAATAAACTTCGATGCAAGTATCATTCTTGCTTACTTATTGTTGTTTTTGTATGATGTATGCTTTTTTATACTTTAATGTAATTTTTTTTTTTTTTTTTTTTTTAAACACATAGTCCTCTGATATGCAGGATTTGTTTCCCGCTTGCACTTCCTCAAGATTCATGTGAACATTTAGCTGAAGGTGTTTGTGAACTTTCCTCGTAGAAACTGTGCTCTTAAACCTTTGCGTGATGTTGGATATTCCACCAATGGCCGCGTTTTATTTTTTGTGCAACACTTAACCAGGCCAATGATGTGCGAGTCTTGTATGTTGAATCATTGGGAGATGCATGCTTTACTAGCTTACACAGGAAAGCAATGGAGACAAGAGAAATCCCTCCACATGGCTGCAAACATGAATTTCAATAAATGTAACCAAAATTATCAGAGAAAACAGTGTGAACACCCTAAACTTGAAAACCCGCATCATGGTGCTGAAAATGTAACAACCTGGCATTGTGCCACACTTCCATGTCTTAGGGAGAGCACTGAATATGTTATTCTGATCATTCCCAGCCCTGCTATCAGCAACACAGAAGTATGAGTAATGCAATCTGGATTATACCTTTTCCATATCTTCAAACACGTCTGATGTGGCGATGGTAGCAGGAGCCTCCTCTATAATTTTTTGATGTCGTCGTTGCACTGAACAGTCTCTGCCAAACAGGGAAATAGCATTGCCATATTGATCAGCCAAGATTTGGACCTCCAAATGGCGAGCATGTTTGGCAAGCTGCATGACAAAAATGGGAGATCCTGGAACTTCTGCCTGGACCTGCAGAATTAAAGGGAAAGAAAATGGAAGTCCTTCTTAAGGCTGCATATCAAGTTAAATCATTAAACAAACATTGGACTTCATCTGAGTTTCCAATTACCTGTCTGAAGAGGTTTGGAAAATCATCAGCACAGTTAACCTTGCGGATGCCTTTTCCACCACCTCCTTCGGACGCTTTCACCATCACAGGGTAGCCGATCTTATCTGCAGCCTGACAACATACACACAGTATTCCTCAACGTCAAAGAAAACATGTTAGCTAAAGCACGTGGAACATTCATTAAGTAACAATACTTTGATGTCCCAATTCATACGTACTTTCAAACCATCTTCTACATCCTGGATGCAGCCAAGCTCGTACAAATCAGAGGGAACACTGATGATTCTCTTCTTTTGATTGTTTTCTGTCCATTCTACAGTCAGTCCTGGAAGAAAGATAGAGAGAAAAAGAAAAAACCTAATACACAGTATTTGGCCTACACATCAAAATAATGTGGGAGTAACAAGTACTTCTTACTGTCTGACACAGACTGTGTCTGGGGCACAGTGTTTATCTGTAAATGAGACTGTGGTTAGTCCCCCAGCTTGTAGATAACTCAGTTTTGGAGGGCTGGTGGCAGGATTGGCAAACCAGATATTGCAAAATGCCTTAGAAAACCTAACACTAAAAATAATCTCTTCTTTCTACACTCTGTAGCAGTAACTCTGCTGCTGCCTTCCATCAGATAATGGCATGTACCGTGCATCCAGAAAGTATTCACAATGCTGCACATTTTTTTAATGTTACAGCCTTATTGCAAAATGGATGAAATTCATTTTTTTTTTACCTCAGAATAGAAGTTTTTTTTTAAAGATCTTTGCAAATTTATGAAAAACACAAAAACCAAGAAATCGCATGTACATTAATATTCACAGCCATGAAGCTCAAAACTGACCTCAGGTCCATCCTGTTTCCACTGATCATCCTTGAGATGATCTGCAACTTAACTGGACGCAACCTGGGATTAATTCAGTTTACTGGACATGATGTGGAAAGGCACACACCTGTTTGCATAAAAGGCCCCACAGTTGACAGTCCATGTCAGAGCACAAACCAGCATGAAGGTAAAGAAATTGTCAATCGACCTCCGAGACAAGATTGTCTCGATGTACAAATCTGGGAGAGGGTACAGAAGCATTTCTGCTGCTTTGAAGGTCCCAATGAGCACAGTGGCCTCCATCATCCGTAAATGGAAGACATTCAGATCCACCAGGTCTCTTCTCTTCCGAGACCTCAGACTGGGGTGATGGGTCATCTTTCAGCAGGACAATGACTCTAAGCACATAGCCAGGATATCAAAGGAGTGGCTTCAGGACAACTCTGTGAATGTCCTTGAGTGGCCCAGCCAGAGCCCAGACTTGAATCCAATGGAACAGCTATGGAGAGATCTGAAAAGGTCTGTGCACCGATGCCCCACATCCAACCTGATGTAGTTTGAAAGGTGCTGGGCAAAACTGGAATGGAATGGCAAGGAATGGGCAAAACTGCCCAAAGATAGGTGGACCAAGCTTGTGACATCATATTCAAGAAGAGCTGAGGCTGTAATTGCGGCTGAAGGTGCATCAACAAAGTACTGACCAAAGGGTGTGAATACCTATGTTAAGGTGCATTTACACATAACCAAGACGCGTTAGGAATATTTTTCTGTCATTCGTGACACATTCCTGACATTCTTAATGTGACTTAATGCATCTGAATAGGTTTCTTAATAGTGCGTGTTGGCGCGTGATATTCTTGATATTCGTGGAGTATGTTTTTGCCTGTCAAAAAATCTTCCACCAATGTCACAAACCACCCTAATTTCGTCTCAAGTTGTGGAGGTCGCAACTGAGCGTATTGCTCTGTCTTGATGAGTATTGATCCTTAATAGAACGTGGCAACGTTCGTAGTGGTTCCTGTGATGGATCTTGGAGCCCAAACTTTCACGCGTTATTACGAAGTGACATGGAAACTGTCAAGTTTTGACACGACTTGTAACGCGGTGTCACATTTCACTGCGCGCCACGGCGAATCAGTTTTCTGTCACATGCGCACAATTAAACTCGGCTCTAAGTGTTGTTCCACAGTTCGTGCTGAAGCTCCTCAGTATGCTCTTGCAGGTGTTCCACCTGCTGTTGTAAATGATGAGGGGGAGAACGAGTCTGAGCCAGAGGAACCAGGAGCGAGAGGAGACTCACGTGCAGCCAGACATCTCTGCACCTCCTCCAGTCCGGCGGAGGAAGAAGCGCACGCACAATTAAACCCTGCTGCACAACATTCAGTTTGATTGTTGACACCAAGTCGGCTAAAAGTCTAATTTCAGTGCTCTTCAGCGCGCTCCTGCAGGTGTTCCACCTGCTGCATGTGCCTGATGTTTGGGAAAATGTGCGAGACGAGAGCCGCATGAAGCCACACATCTGACTCTGTCCTCCTCCTCCTCTCTGCGCCATGGAGTGGCGCAGAGTCCAACTATGCATGCAGTCATAAAGTTCTTCTGAAAAACTGGAGCGATCTGAATTCGGATGGATGAATATGGGTGTGTGTGTGGAGACAATTCACCTCGTTCACAACGTGACAGAACTTAATGATGCGCTGTTACGCGCAATAGCGCGGAATACTATTCTTGACTGTGCGTAATGGTTCCTGATAATTCTCCAGCAACATGTGCCATTAATCGTAATGTGTGGTAACAGGTTGCAGCAGTTCCTGAGGACACCTGACGCCTCTGCCCCGAATAATCACATTTGTGATCAGTGGCCAAGAATGTATACTTCGTGGCATTCGTGACTTGTCGTAGTTATGTGTAAACACAGCATTACATGTGATTTTGCTGTTTACTTTTAATAAATTTGCAAAAATTAAAAAAACATTAATGTCATCATTATGGGGTTATGAGCAGAATTTTGAGGGAAAAATGAATTTACTCCGATTTTGTAATAAGGCTGTAACATAACAAAAATGTGGAATAAGTGAAGCGCTGTAAATACTTTCCAGATGTGCTTTTTGTTGTGGTAAAACTCCCTGAAATCTATAGACCTGGACCTCAGTGCGCGGAGCCACCTATTTTTGCACTGTTGACTCCATTGGTTGGTAAACCAAGGGACTGTATAGTTGCTGTGGTGGACTGACTCCTTCCAATATCATCAGATCTCATAATTATGGCACTCAGTTTGATGAAATAGATTGCATTCTGGGAAATCCTGAGACATTAGTGGGATCCCCAGTAAGATGCAGAACACAGCCAGAATCATAACCAATGTATACAGAAGCATTGTAAGAGATGTCCAGAGTGTAGTAAGGGAAGTCATTTACCTCAATGAATTCTGATATTTTTGTGTGGAAAAACTATTTTTAAGTGAAAAACTCTGGTCAATGCTTGCATAAACTGGCTGTTTGGTTAGGTTGTGCAGTTCAACGGCAAGCAAAAGTTCACTGACCTTGAGCTTTCCGACAATGCTTCAATGTCTGTGGAATTAATTGATGCCCTGATTGCTACAAATTTAAAATCACCGTAGGTAATGTCATTATTCAGTGATCATCCGATCTGTGAAATCCTAAATTTATATTAAATATCAAATTGGCTGCATTGTCTGCCTAAACTTACATGCAGCAGACTAATCTTATATGGCAACCGTGATTTAAGACAAATGGGGATCAGTATGCTTTCACTTTTAAGTTCAGATTTTGGAAGAAAAAAGGTCAACCACTTTCATTTATTCTTTCAAACTTTCTGGATGGAATAACGCAGTCGCTTTGCTTCGACTGGCTGGCTCGCAGTACACGAGCGCCTCACACAGACAGCAGGTCGAGCAGGCTGGCCCTACCTCCTGCAAAGAGCAGGAGACAAGAGGGACAGAAGCAGTGCGACTCGTTGAAATGTTGGTGATTTATGTAAACAAACACACACGTAAATGGTGATATGTCAAGACCAGCAAAATGATTGTGTTCATCGTTATATATTAAACGATAAGTCAATATAGTAATTATCGTGATGGCCTCGGCAACTAGAAAATGTCAAATGCCAACAAATTTTCTGGCTGTGGCAGATAGATAGCTACTTTCAGGAGATGGGGTGAGCCAGTGGTCTACCACGTTCCCAGTCAACACCCAGTGTTATTTTGCAGATTGGTGGATGTGGCTTATGACTGGACACAAATTATGAATTCGTACCAATTATGACATACCTGCTCCACTCCAGGGCAAAGTTGGAATGCCAGCTGTCTGAGCCACAATAGAGGAGGCAATTTTATCTCCTAGAGCCCACATGGCCTTACTAGGGGGACCTGAGGGTGAATACAATCTTTTTTAAAATCATGCAATCAGCAGAGTAAAGTGGATGTCTTGGTTATATGTAGGTCAGTTCAAATGTCAAAAACAAACAAAATGAGAAACTTGTCTTACCCATGAAAGCAATACCATTCTTGTGAAGCAGCTCGGGAAGTTTGGGGTTCTCTGATGCATGACCCCAACCAGCCCACACTGCCTATTAATAAAATAAGGGGGACACACAATAGAACAGTAACAGACATTCAATCACATACAAGGTCTGTCAATAAAGTAACGGTCCTTTTTTTTTTTCAAAAACTATATGGATTTCATTCATATGTTTTTACGTCAGACATGCTTGAACCCTCGTGCGCATGCGTGAGTTTTTCCACGCCTGTCGGTGACGTCATTCTCCTGTGAGCACGCCTTGGGAAGGAGTGGTCCCGCCCCCTCGTCGGATTTTCATTGTCTGGAAATGGCGGAATGAAAAGGACTTTTTTTCCATCAGAATTTTTTCAGAAGCTGTTAGAGACTGGCACCTGGAAACCATTCGAAAAATTTATCTGGCTTTCGGTGAAAATTTTACGGGCTTCACAGAGAATAAGGTCTGTTAGTACAGCTTTAAGGACCCCTTTAAGGACGCTCGGCGCACCGCACTCCGACGACGCGGCACAAGCCACCGGACCATTTCTAAATGGATGGCTCTGTGGATACGAGACCGTCGTGTGCTCTTTCTCTGGTTATCACAAGAGCTGGACATCAGCCATTTTCCGGCAGATTTCACTTTTAACAAGAGATTTTGTCATGGAAAGCCGCACGGGGGCTTCGCGCGTCACGACCGATTCCCTTTGGAAGCGAGACAAAGGAACACCTCCGTTTCGGCGTGTCAGAGGACAAGTTTGGACATGTCCAGCTCTCCACAATTTCACTGATACTTACTGGACTGGTAAGCATTGAAAGCCGAGATAGACATGTCCAAACTTGTCCTCTGACATGCCGAAACGGAGGTGTTCCTTTGTCTCGCTTCCAAAGGGAATCGGTCGTGACGCGCGAAGCCCCCGCGCGGCTTTCCATGACAAAATCTCTTGTTAAAAGTGAAATCTGCCGGAAAATGGCTGATGTCCAGCTCTTGTGATAACCAGAGAAAGAGCACACGATGGTCTCGTATCCACAGAGCCATCCATTTAGAAATGGTCCGGTGGCTTGTGCCGCGTCGTCGCAGCTCAGAGCGTGGCGCGCTGAGAGTGCTTAAAGGGGTCCTTAAAGCTGTACTAACAGACCTTATTCTCTGTGAAGCCCGTAAAATTTTCACCGAAAGCCAGATAAATTTTTCAAATGGTTTCCAGGTGCCAGTCTTTAACAGTTTCTGAAAAAATTCTGATGGAAAAAAAGTCCTTTTCATTCCGCCATTTCCAGACAATGAAAATCCGACGAGGGGGCGGGACCACTCCTTTCCAAGGCGTGCTCACAGGCGAATGACGTCACCGACAGGCGTGGAAAAACTCACGCATGCGCACGAGGGTTCAAGCATGTCTGACGTAAAAACATATGAATAAAATCCATATAGTTTTTGAAAAAAATAAAAAGGACCGTTACTTTATTGACAGACCTCGTATAATGTTATTGCATAGGCTGGGGAAACACAATACGCAAAAAAAAAAAAAAAAAATCTGTGTTATACCTGAACAGGTATGCGTTTAGCAATGTCCAGAATGAGTTCTACATTGGCATAGTTGTTGTTATTGGTCCCTCCTGGCACAGGCACGTAATGATCTGCCATTTTGATGTACTCTGAAAAATGAATGCAAGAAAAACTGATGAAATCCCTCATTTGCTAATCAAATGGGTTTAAAGCACTCAATTATCTCACAAAAAAAGACAACCAAAACATAGCTACTTTCACACCAGGTCAGCATCCTGTACTTCATTTTGCCCTTAATATGTCAAACCTATTTGGCTTCTTTAAAAAAAATAAATAAATAAATAATTACGTTTACGACATCAATCACATTTTACTGCTCCTAAATGTTGACTTGTGTCAACATCTGCAGCTACCTGCATTGGCCTTCAGATCCTCTGGGGTAACCATCACAACAAATCGGATTGCTCTTTCATTGCGGAACATTTCATAAGCCCAGCGACGGATGGAGCGCATACATTTGACTGCTGCAATGCCATTGTTAGCAATGAGGACCTGGAGGTTAAAAATAATTGAGTAAGCAATGTTAATGAGATATATTCAAGTTAATACTGTAACAAGTAAAAGACAGTTACAGCTTGGAGGCAGAAATAACTAAGACTGTAGAAAAGTGATGATTTCATCCTCTGGGAAAATATGTGATAAAACAAGTACTAACAGTTTTCATTTACCTTCTGATGAATTAGGTCTTGTGCCCTTCAAGTTAACTGAAGCTAGTGATTCAATTCAAACTTTGATTTTTTAAATGTATATATTGTATAGAATCTATTTTATAATTTTAGCCTTCAACCTTATGACCTCATGACATATATACAGTTGAAATATAGTTTGTTCTATAGATGGTTCGTATAGTATGACTGAGTTCTTTGTATGAGGGAGCCAGTTATGTTTGAATACATACATAAGTAAAAACCTGTGTACATCTTTAAAACATGTGACATTTTTATATTTCTAATATATTTGTTTTCCTTTAATGCAGTTGCAAATGGTGAGATTTATTTAGATCTCAAACAAATGCATAAATATGACAGAGTGCCCATAGGTTGACCAACGGCTTAAGTCAATGCCATCAATTTTGTAGAAACTTGGGGCCACGTTTTATTGTATCCAAACCAAGATAGAACTGGAAAATCCATTGATGCTGATGTGTATCTCTGGCTATCATAGCATGAAGTGAATGAAAGTCTATGACCTCTCATAGATGTGTTGACAGTCTATAGGTTTCTTCCCCAACTAAGGCTGGTACCTATTTACAGCTGG
Source organism: Thalassophryne amazonica (assembly GCF_902500255.1). Lineage (NCBI taxonomy): Eukaryota > Metazoa > Chordata > Actinopteri > Batrachoidiformes > Batrachoididae > Thalassophryne > Thalassophryne amazonica. The sequence goes on from NC_047111.1 coordinate 93,724,987, forward strand.
GTGGTCAAGTACAGTGAGGATAACCTGTACAGTTGGGTGGATTGGCAAAAGATGAAGTATCTTGTTTAATTGCACAATCAGGTAGCATGACTGGAAATCAAACCCAGGTCTACATATTGACAGTCCAACTCCTATCCTACTGAGCTACCTGATCTACTGTAAAGGTAAAACAACTGTTCATATGGACAATGATAGTAGCAACACAAACAAAGTTTCAGCTTGCAATCATCACTTCAATTGTGGAATATGAAAAATCTGTCCACTGTATTGGTTTAGGAGAGAAAAACAAAAGCCCCAACATTCTGTCCTACAGCATGTGGTCTAGGGGCATGGTAGATCTTGTTGCATCCATGTACATGAGTTTATAAGGCAATAGTCACTGCCATGACTATATTATATGGCAAATAACTGTTTTGGAAATTGTTATTCACCATTTTGTCTGTCTTTATTCCTTCAACATTAAATTGTAAAGATTAACATGAATATAATTTGTTCCCCCTGCAAACACCTCTTTTGTCTTCATGATTTATTAAAGAGGAGAAACAATAATCAATACCTTCTCAATAACCTTGTTACCCCCAAAGCGAGTCACAAATTCAGCAGGAGAAGCCACAGTGAAGTCCCTGTGCAAATCAACACGCCGACGATCTCTGCCCTGCTTCACCAGGTGCAACCCTGACATACTTGGCCTGGTTAAAGAAATGCAATGGAATGGAAAGGAATGGGTGTAATGAGAATACATTTTCACCTTTGGAATACAAAATGGTATGTGGGCAACAAAAAACAAGCAGATAGTTCACATTAAATTTGTGCAATGAAGCACATTAGGAAAGACTGCAACATTTCAGTATCACTTTCATGGAAGCCATCGGTCAAGATGATTGCATAATCATAGTTGTAAACACGTGTCAGTGTGTGGCTATAGCGTTTCACAGATTTATCAGTGTGACAAGATTTATACACAAGAAGCAGGTAGAGCAGACTGCTCTGTCTGTCTGTCACAACAGTTTGTATTTCTCTCTCTTGGTATATGGAGCAATAACAATACACAGTGACATCCACCAAAACAGGGGGGGTATAAAATAAAAAACAGTCATAAGGAGCAACAGGTAACTGTTGCTCCTTATGACTTTACATTTCCTCATCTGATTCATGCAAACATGAGACAATGCACAGTTGAGCATAGGGGGCCCCATACACTGATTTGGATCCCTATGCTGTGATTTAACTAACATATAGCGGGGCTTTTCTGGTTTTTTTTTGGGGGGGGGGGGGTTTGCCCTTTTTTTAAAACAGCATTTAAGCAACACAAGTTAGCAACACAAAGAGGCCCTCAAAATGCAGGAAATAGTGTTTCAAAGGGTTATAAATTTCAAAGTTTTCTGGGGGATGGGTTGAGGGATGACCCAGACCCTCCTACAATACTCACACCTGCGCATCACGCAGCTAGGTTAAGTTCCCTCCATACTGTGAAAAAATCCTGGTGAGAACCCTTTGAAGTTTAATATAAACAAAAAGGGAACCATAAAAGCCAACATTATTTTTTCCTTCTTATCAGTAAAAACAAAATGGGGGGTTAATAACATCACATAGGCTTGGCACAGTTTATTTCTTCATTAGCAACAGTTCTTCATTAGTACAGTTAGTGTTTTCACCTCCACCTAAAATAATCACCACAGTGTTCATTTAAATGTGCCTAACAGCTCTTTTGTGAAAACAGCCTTTAAACTATAAAGCCTATTGGTTAACTGCAAGCATCAGGAGAGAACATTTCAGTGAGAAACAAGTGTGCCGTCATGGTTAACTGGAACATGCAATGCTCAGGGTCAAGCTCCACCCCAAACAGAACCAAAAGGGGGAGTGAGCTTTGCACATGAAGGGCGTGGAAGCACCTGAGCTAGTTTGGCAGGCTGGCTTCTGTAGCATGAAACTGCTCTATTGCATCACTGTGGGAGTTACTGGCATGAGGAAAATGAGTGCCTTCTGAGTAGGGACTTTGATTTGAAACTAGCTGCGGCGGTGAGAGAGGTTTTTCTAGACTATGCGACACAGCTATTACAGGGGATGGGGAGGCAGACACCCCTGTAATTCCAGTTGAAAAACTACCATCCCATATAGGGTCAGGTGAATGTCACAACTCTTGGCCCCCTTTGTCCTTTTTAAAACCAATTACACAAAACCAGATGGGGCAGGACTCTTGACAGCTTGGCGACCCTGATGTATATAATGCGGATGTGAAAATAATTTTTTTTTACCCCCATACTATATAGAAATCATTGGGCAAGAAAACACTGTCCACATGGTCCCCTGAATAGAAACCATAAACCAAACATCGAAAAAGCACTTTTTTTTGTCACTATGCCACAGATGACTGGAAGGGAAGAACGTTTCAGCAGAACCATGTTCCAACTAGGGTTGGGACAACTAATGAAAAATAATTTGTCGACCAGTCAGGTGCTATTAGTCATCAACAGGTCAGTGACTAAATTTGACATTGACTGAACTGAGCCAATTTCAAATCTCCAAATGAAACTCAAAGTCAAATGTGACATTTATTTTAATAAACATAAGCACAAAGTCACAGATACAAAAAACAGCACTGGCATGAAGACGATACCTGCATTCATTTACTAGGCATAAACTATCCATTTGAGCTAACAAATTCACCTGCTAAGGTTCACACACTTTCTTCACTGAGTGAAGGGAGTGGAGGCAGCTCCAGCAGGTCTGTTCTTTTAAGGGCTAAATGAACTGAATAAATGGCTTTCAACAAGTCGAATGTTAGCTAGTGATAGACGACTATTACAAATAGTCATCCCATCCCTAATTCCAACTAATATTAGAAAGACTACAAATGAATTTACACAATAAATCTATTAACTCTAGACAATTGCCTACATAAGCAAAACTTCACCATTTCCACCAACTCAAAACTAATTTCAATTCTGTCTAGAGTTTCAGAAGAAAGAGAATGAAATGAAGACTGTCCAGTTGGACAGGAAGGATGAAAGCTTAAAGGTGGTATCACAGTGGTTTCTGTGTGTGTGGGGGGGGGCTCAGTGAATCATTCTCAGTTTCACAGATATGCATTCTGGAAGGTCTCAGTCTCCCACAGCAACAAATCGGCATGTGAAGATTCCAGCTGACCAAAAAAAATGATGACACAAAGCTCCGGATTTGTACCATGTGATGTGCAGAAACAACCGCCACACACCCGTTGTATAACTTTATCCCAAACTCTGTGCTTCTGCAAAACCTCTCAACAATATCCCGGTGTCGCCGACCGGTGGACGTCCCCATAAAAATCCCCCCCGCCTTCACTGCGCATGCACCATTTCGGAGTGTCAGCAGCAATCCACCGATTATTACCTTGGATCTGCTTAAACTGCACTCTAGTCATCATCTATCTCAGCGACAGATATCTGAAGCTTTTGTACAACAATCATTACCACATAAATTTAGCATTATTTCATAATAAAAGACGGGGGAGCGATCAGAGTGCAACAGCAGCGTGTCTGAGTCTGACTCTCTTGAGTCAGACTCTTTACACACAAAGCGATCAAAGGGAATAATCTGACTATTAACGATCAGATGAAATAAAACCTCTTGTCTAAAGTCAGTTTTAAACAGAAACAAGGCAGTCTTAAGCAGAAGTGAGGTGATAAATCGGTGAATTGCTGCTGAAACTCTGAAATGTCACATACACAGTGAAGGCAGGGCAGACCGATTTTTTTTGGGGGGGGGGGGGCGTTCGGTCGGCGACACCGGCTTGTACACAACGCTACAGACTCCATGGAAATGCAAAGGATAACCAAAGTATGTCAAAGTTTGAAAGGGAAAACAAAAGGAATTTTTGAAAATTGATTGATGATTAACAACACCACAGCACAATGACAGTATATCCTGTCACAACATAAACCACCTCAAAGTGCTATACACAAGTAAGGTCTAGAATCTAGACCTTATCCACCTCATAAGTAAGCACACTGGCAACATTGGTCAGGAAAATCTCTCATTTTTTACTATTTTACAGGAAAACCACTGTGTATTCTACAAAGACAGAATGCTAACACAGGTAATGCAGACAGGTCTGTATTCCAACCTTAAGTTGTGTAAGGAGCCGTCGATGTTGTCAAAGCCCATTTCATACATGCTGTCAGAGCTACTGGATGATGGCGACATGGAGCGCAAATCTTTCTCCTCCAGCTGCACGCCTAACTTCACTTGGATTTCATCTTCCGAGTTCTCCTCCGATACTAAACCCACAATAAAGTGAGAGTGCAACACTGCACCAGTTGGATTCTTCTTGGCAGCACCATCCTGCTGTGCCATGGCTGGACGACACGAGCAGGCTGCAAACACTGGAAAGACAGACAAATGTTTTAGCAACAGTTATAAAGGAGTTACAGAGTCCAAACTTCTTTGGTCAGTCTGACACTAGATTGCAGCAACTGGCATATAATGGTTTGTCATATTGCATCAGGTGGTTATGTAAACTAGCCGTGTCTGATAGTGCAACAGATACTGCAACACCGGCACCGTCTGAGTACAAGTGAAAACAATTGGAAACCAGACTTTAAGAAGGATATAAAAAAAGCTGCCATTTACACTTACGCTTTTTGTGCTGTCACAACCAACAGAATTACATCCAAAATCTGTTCCCACATGAAAATACTGAGCTACAATTACCAATACAGTGATCAAACTTTCATTCCTAATACCTCAGCTCAAAGCGACTGACTGACAGTGATCCAATACTCAGATGAAAATTTACTTGTGTAAAAGAGTTGGGGTTCATTCTTCTTTGAGCAAGCTAAAAAAACATGAAAGTAGTATCTACAACCCCAAATCAGAAAAAAGTTGGGATGGTATTCAAAATGCAAAAATACCACAAAAACAACAGTGTGACTGTGACATGTACTTTGACTTCCATTTTATTGTAAACCATATGAACCCAAGTAATTTAATGCTTTCGCTTATCAATTTGATTTCATTTGGTAATATAAATCCATTCCAACATATATGGTCTGCAACACATCCCAAAAAAGTTAGGACACTAAAGCATTCACCACTTTGTAAAGTCATTCTTTGTCAGAAGATGTTCTAGCGGATACCAAGCAATCAAGCATGTCAAGTGTTATTTTGTCCCATTCTTCCTACACTACTCGCATTTATTAAAGGAGCAGATATGCTTTTGTAGTGTTGACAGGATTATCAGTAATATGCCAAATAAATGCCAGGAGTATGTAAATGCGGGGGGGGGGGGGGGGTGTGCATACATCTTATTGATTCAAGGAAATGTTGCACGTTTTTTTAATCCCAATTAGCAACACAACATCAAAGTCTTGATTGTAAGTCTCTCCTAATTAGTGGTCTCTGATGTTTTTTATTGCTCTCATTCGGCAATTCATACATCTTCTGAGATTTTCTTTGGAAGTGATGGCACGGATTTGCAGAGGAGATGAAACACTTCACCCCATATCTCAGAGTCTGTCGGATTTTGGAACTTAAAGTGTCGTGACGCTGTTGTTTGTGTCACAGGATGCTGGTTTACTGCTGCCGTGATGATCATGGACGTGGACTGTCCCCACCACACTGTTTTTACAGACTGCCTGGACACACAGATGTATGTCTCAGATTCGAAAAACTGAAAAGGCACCATTTTCAGGAGATAATGGACTCCCTAACGTACCACAATCGTGACAGATGAGATGATGGTAGGGTTGCAATCGGACATTCTAATCCAATTACATTTTTTCTGCAAATCTGGTTGGTTAATGGTGTGAGATTTCAGACCATAAAATATCGCACTGACAGTGGCAAAATATTAAAACCGTTTCACATTTAATGTGTTACTCCGCTCCCTGTCCACATGCGTTGCTACGTAGATGTCAATAATGGCACCGTCAGCTGAGAGAGAGAGGTTGCCAACCGCCACTAAACACGAAGAAGAAGAAAGCGAGGGGGGAGACTGGTGGAGCAACAACACCGAAATGGATTAATTTAACATACCATACAAAAGTATTGATGTGGATTCTGCTCACAGAATTTTCAGTTTTGCATGAAGACGCTGTTGCTATGGTAAGCTCTGACGAGCCGACCACACCCTTTGTCTGCATGACATTTTTACCAAACTATATTATTATATGGATTAAGATTATAGTCTTCAGTGGTGGACATGGATCTGTGCAAATGCTGGAATTGGAATAGAATGGGGAAAACCCCCCTTGTGTCTGATGATTTGCGGACGTTAATACTGGATTACGGTCAAAAATTGAGTTTTGCGTTTTATTGCTAAAACGGCTATTTGTGACCGTAAAATCCAACATTAACTTCCGCAAATCATCAAATTTGTGTTGTTCCCTAATTATGCACACGCACGATCAGAACCTGAGGGCAAGTGGACTTGGACATTATTCTCTGGCTGTCCATCTGTGTGAAGACTAGTGGACCTTTAATCCGTTGGCTGGCGATTTCGCATGCGTGCGCTCATGATACATGCGTGGGGGCTTCTTTGATGTTATGGACTTTTAAATTTGGAAATCTTTACAGCTTGGTGAGTGGCATGTTCATTTTTTTAACTTTTGCTTTGTGTATTTTTCAATGCAGCTTTCAATGAAAGTAAAATTTTTATTTTACTTTGAGAGTCTGTGGGAATTTGTATCTTAGTCAGTCTGTGCGCAGCAGGCTATTTTAACGCACAGATCTGATCAGAAACTGTGAGAGACCTCCAGGTGGTAACCATTCTGAAAATTAAAATGGCTTTGAGGGATGATTTTATGGGGATTACACAGATTAAGGAGTGCTCCAGCCGGTTTAAAGACCGCCCACAGCTGCTGAGAGCGCGTCGCGCTCCGAGTGCCGATAGACAGGCTGAAACCCCGCTGAAACAACCAGATCATTTCCAACGTGAAGGCTTTGTTGATCCGGGACATCGTCTGACTTACACAAAAATGGCAGCAGACATGGACATCAGTACTTTTTCGGCACATTCCACTGTTACAGGAGTTTTTTCATGGAAAGAAAAGCGGACGAATGCGCCACCGTGCCGCTCATGACGCGGCACAAAACCACCTCCGTGTTGGTCTCACAGGACGGCTTTGAGATGGCTTTCAGTGGGTTTTCAGTCGTGTGACTATCCGAGAAATTGTGGATGAACCTGGACATGCCAGAACATGTCCTGTGAGGCTTCATCACGGCGTTGCTATGCGCCATGCGGCACCGCCACGACGCGCGGAATTCCTCCGCTCCTCTTTCCATGACAAAAACTCCTGTAACAGTGGAATGTGCCGTTCATTTCCAAACTAGACGCTGTGTTTTATCCGGAACGTCCTCTGATTAGCACAGGAATTGCGGAAGACGTGGACATCAGCACTTTTTCGGCACATTGAGACAGACGTGCGGAGGAATTCCGTGTGTCACGGTGGAGCCGCATGGCGCAAAGCAACACCGTGATGAAGCCTCACAGGACATGTTCTGGCATGTCCAGGCTCATCCACAATTTCTCGGAAAACCCACCGACAGCCGTCTGAAAGCCGTCCTGTGAGACCAACACGGAGGTGGTTTTGTGCCGCGCCATGAGCGGCACGGTGGCGCATCCGTCCGCTTTTCTTTCCATGAAAAAAACTCCTGTAACAGTGGAATGTGCCGAAAAAGTACTGATGTCCATGTCTCCTGCCATTTTTGTGCAAGTCAGACGATGTCCCGGATCAACAAAGCCTTCACGTTGGAAATGATCTGGTTGTTTCAGCGGGGTTTCAGCCTGTCGATCGGCGCTCGGAGCGCGGCGCGCTCTCAGCAGCTGTGGGCGGTCTTTAAACCGGCTGGAGCACTCCTTAATCTGTGTAATCCCCATAAAATCATCCCTCAAAGCCATTTGAATTTTCCGAATGGTTACCACCTGGAGGTCTCTCACAGTTTCTGGAAAAAATTGATGCAGCATAGCTCCAAATCGTTCAGACATTAATTCGCAATAAAAATTCGACGAGAGGGGTGGACCACTGCTCACACAAAGCCTGCTCACAGGCGAATGACGCAACCGACAGGCGTGAAAAAAGTCACGCATGCGCACGAAGGTTCAAGCTTGGCTGATGCAATCACACGTGATTCAAATCCATATGGTTTTTGAAAAAAATAAAAAGGTCGGATACTCTTCTAACAGACCTCGTATAAACGCAACACTTTTGGTTTTGCTCCCATTTTGTATGAGATGAACTCAAAGATCTAAAACTTTTTCCACATACACAATATCACCATTTCCCTCAAATATTGTTCACAAACCAGTCTAAATCTGTGATAGTGAGCATTTCTCCTTTGCCGAGATAATCCATCCCACCTCACAGGTGTGCCATATCAAGATGCTGATTAGACACCATGATTAGTGCACAGGTGTGCCTTAGACTGCCCACAATAAAAGGCCACTCTGAAAGGTGCAGTTTTGTTTTATTGGGGGGGGATATCAGTCAGTATCTGGTGTGACCACCATGTGCCTCATGCAGTGCAACACATCTCCTTCGCATAGAGTTGATCAGGTTGTCAATTGTGGCCTGTGGAATGTTGCTCCACTCCTCTTCAATGGCTGTGTGAAGTTGCGATGACGAACTGGAGTCAGGTTGAGACCCCGATGAGGACGACGAGCATGCAGATGAGCTTCCCTGAGACGGTTTGACAGTTTGTGCAGAAATTCTTTGGTTATGCAAACCGATTGTTTCAGCAGCTGTCCGAGTGGCTGGTCTCAGACGATCTTGGAGGTGAACATGCTGGATGTGGAGGTCCTGGGCTGGTGTGGTTACACGTGGTCTGCGGTTGTGAGGCTGGTTGGATGTACTGCCAAATTCTCTGAAACGCCTTTGGAGACGGCTTATGGTAGAGAAATGAACATTCAATACACGAGCAACAGCTCTGGTTGACATTCCTGCTGTCAGCATGCCAATTGCACGCTCCCTCAAATCTTGCGACATCTGTGGCATTGTGCTGTGTGATAAAACTGCACCTTTCAGAGTGGCCTTTTATTGTGGGCAGTCTAAGGCACACCTGTGCACTAATCATGGTGTCTAATCAGCATCTTGATATGACACACCTGTGAGGTGGGATGGATTATCTCAGCAAAGGAGAAGTGCTCACTATCACAGATTTAGACTGGTTTGTGAACAATATTTGAGGGAAATGGTGATATTGTGTATGTGGAAAAAGTTTTAGATCTTTGAGTTCATCTCGTACAAAATGGGAGCAAAACCAAAAGTGTTGCGTTTATATTTTTGTTGAGTATATATATATATATATATATTTTTTTTTTTTTTTTTCACAGTTATATACACAACACTTATAAGCATTTATTTTGATTTTAACAGGCTGTGTTTATGACTAATTGTGCAGGTGCACTAAACCTTCTCAGGGCTCCAGATTTTACCGTGGCTGCATCAAAATGAACAGTTATCACTTAAAAACGAGTCGTCATAACACAACATCACACTTGTGTAAACTTTGGAATTAATCAGTGCCTCATTTCTTAACGTTTGCAGCTACATTCCATTCAAGCGTGTGCCGGTACACTTGTAATAATCATGTCACCGCTACCGAAAACACATGAGTACTTTGTTTTCGGAAGTCTCCGTAGCTGCTTGTTGTGAATGCCGTATACTTTGAAATCAGCCACGGAAGTACACAAAGTAATCCCAGTGGATCATCAGATGGGCTAAATCTTAACTGTTATGATTTCAATGTGACATGTCATTTAATGTTGAACTTTGGCTTACTCACTGTTTTGTTGGCATATTGAGCTGTTTTGTGATGGGGAAATTTTCAGTTTTGATGTGGATTTTAATTTTAAGAAAAACTGCCAAACCACTCAAGAAGTATCAAAACAAACAAATATGTCCATTCTTGCAATTATATACAGTGGGGGGAAATAAGTATTTGATCCACTGTTAATTTTGTAGGTTTTTCCACCTACAAAGAATGGAGAGGTCTGTATTTTTTATCGTGGTACACTTCAACTGTGAGAGACAGAATCTAAAAAAAATCCAGAGAATCACATTGTATGACTTTTAAATAATTAATTTGCATTTTATTGCATGAAATAAGTATTTGATCCCCTAAAAACCAGCAACAATTCTGGCTCTCACAGACCTGTTAATTTGTCTTTAAGAAGCCCTTTTATTCTGCACTCTTTACCTGTATTAACTGCACCTGTTTGAACTTCTTACCTGTATAAAAGACACCTGTGCACACACTCAATCAATCACACTACAACCTATCCACCATGACCAAGACCAAAGAACTGTTTAAGGACATCAAGGACAACACTGTAGACCTGCACAAGGCTGGGATGGACTACAGGACAACAGGCAAGCAGCTTGGTAGAAGACAACTGTTATGATTATTTATTAGAAAGTGGAAGAAACACAAGATGACGGTCAATCTCCCTCGGTCTAGGATTCCATGTAAGATCTCACTTTGTGCGTAAGGATGATTCTGAGAAAGCTCAAAACTACACAGGAGGTCCTGGTCAATGACCTGAAGAGAGCTGGGACAACAGTCACAAAGATTACATTAGTAACACAGAATGTCGTCATGGTTTAAAATCCTGTAGGGCAGCAAGGTCCCCTGCTCAAGCCAGCACATGTCCAGACCAGTCTGAAGGTCACCAGTGACCATCTGGATGATCCAGAGGAGGCATGGGAGAAGGTCATGTGGTCAGACGAGATCGAAACAGAGCTTTTTGGAATCAACTCCACTCGCCGTGTTTAGAGGATGAGAACAACCCCAAGAAAACCATCCCAACCATGAAGCATGGGGGTGGAAATATACTCTGGGGGTGCTCTTCTGCAAAAGGGACAGGACGACTGTACCGTATTGAAGGGAGGATGGATGGGGTCATATATTGCGAGATTTTGGCAAACAACCTCCTTCCCTCAGTAAAAGCATTGAAGATGGGTTGTGGTTGGGTCTTCCAGCATGACAATGACCCCAAACACACAGCCAGGGCAACTAAGGAGGGGCTCCGTAAGAAGCATTTCAAGGTCCTGGAGTGGAGCCAGTCTCCAGACCTGAACTCAATAGAAAATCTTTGGAGGGAGCTGAAACTCAAAAACTGAAAGATCTGGAAAAGATCTGTATGGAGGGGTGGACCAAAATCCCTGTTGCATTGTGTGAAAACTTGGTCAAGAACTGCAGGAAATGTCTGATCTCTGTAATGGCAGACAAATGTTTCTGTACCAATTATTAAGGTCTGTTTTTCTAGGTGACCCAATACTTATTTCATGCAATAAAATGCAAATTAATTATTTAAAAAAAAAAATCATACAATGTGATTTTCTGGATTTTTTTTATTTATTTATTTTTTTAGATTCTGTCACTAACAGTTGAAGCATACCTATGATAAAAAATATAGACCTCTCCACTCTTTGTAGGTGGAAAAACCTGCAAAATTAACAGTGGCTCAAATACTTATTTCCCCCACTTTAACATAACCTAAAACATGTCGCTGCTCCTTTAATAAGTGTGAGTAGTGCATAAACACATCTTAGGGTGTGAAAAATGCAACAGTGGCAACCCTGCACTGTTGCATTTTTCATTTCAACATTCTTCACACACTCTTTTGGAGACAGTGTAGAACTGGAAGTAAGCCAGTCCAGTACCTGATCTGTATTCTCTCCTTCTGCAGAAATGCCTTTGTATTATTTGTAGAATGTGGTTTGCATTGTCTTGTTGAAAAATGCATGCATGTCCCTGGAAAAGACACCATATTGAAGGCAGCAAATGTTGCACTCAAATCTCAGTGTACTTTTCAGCATTAATGCAGCAAGCACAGAGGTGTAAATTACCTTTGCCAAGAACACTGACACAATCCCACAACATCACAGACACTAGCTTTTGGACTTGTTACTGATAACACGGAATGGTCCTTTTTGTTTTTGTTATGGGGGAGGTGATGGTCTAGTGGTTAAGGTGTTGGGCTTGAGACCAGAAGATCATAGGTTCAAATCCCCGCCTGACTGTAAAATCACTAAGGGCCCTTGGGCAAGGCCTTTAATCCCCTATTGCTCCCGGTGTGTAGTGAGCGCCTTGTACAGCAGTACCCTGACATCGGGGTGAATGTGAGGCATAATTGTAAAGCGCTTTGAGCATCTGATGCAGATGGTAAAGCGCTATATAAATGCAGTCCATTTGTTTTTGGTCTGGACCACACAACCCCCCCCCCCACACACACACACACCAAAAAAAAAGATCTGGAATACTGATTCATCTGACGACAATATACATTTCAACTATGTGATGGTCCCAAACAAAAGAAGGCTCCTTTTTTGCACACAAAATTTTAAATGCCATTTGTGAAAGTAACTCCATATTCTAGCGCTTCACAAAGGTTTCCCCAAGTAATCCCTTGCCTATGTGGTTATATCAGCTATTGATGAATGACTGTTCTTGATGCAATGCCATCTGAGGAAACAGAAATTACTCCAGATTCCTGAAATAGTTTAATGATATTCTACACTATACAGGGAGGGATATGCCAATCCTTAGTTCTTAAACTTTTCAGTAATTTTCTGATGCATTTGTTGACAAACTGCAGAGCCTCTCTTCATCTTTGCTACTCAGAGATCCAGCCATCTGTGGATACTGCTTTTGTCCCACATCATGATTCAAATCACCTGTTGATATCACCGGTTTGAAATAGCATAATTTATTTTTAACCTCATTACTAGCCCTAAAGTGCCACCATTCCAAGTTTTTTGGAATGTGTTACAAGCCTGAAATGTAAGAGTGGATGTATATTCACATTTGAAATGCTGATGACCAGATGAAACATGAAATCAGGGATAGGCTCTCAGCTCTTTGTTTACAATGGTTATGGACAAGTTGACAGAAAAGATCAGACAGGAGTCTCCATGGACTATGACATTTGCAGACATTGTCATATGTAATGAGAGAAGACAGGAGGTTGAGACTAGCCTGGAAAGGTGGAGATATGCTCTGAAGAGAAAGGGAATGAATGTCATTTGGAGCAAAATGGAGTATGTGTGTAAATAAGGGAGAGCAAGGTAAAATAATGCAGTTGGAAGGAGTAGATGTTGTGAAGGTAGATGAGTTTTAAAACTTGGGAGTCAGCTATCCAAAGTAATGGACAGTGTACTAGAGAGGCGAAGGTGAAGAAAAGTGGCAGGAGTGATTTGTGATAGAAGGATATCTGCAGGAGTAAGAGGGAGAGTTTAAAAGACAGTAGTGAGACCAGCTATGCTGGACGGCTTAGAGACAGTGGCGCTTTCCATACCATCGAAACTTTTTCCAATTTGTTGTTGTATTAGGGATGACACAATGCCACTTCTTCATACCTGATACCTGATGTCTGATTAGAACCTTTAGTATCTGTGGTATCTATGCATGGAGCAAAGTTAAAAAAAAAAGTTTATTAGGGTGCCAAAGGTCTCACACGACACACAATGTGTGTGGAATTAAGACAGCAGCAAGTAGCACTGAAACAGAAAAAAGACTCACTCGTTCAACACGTGGAGGTAAAATGTGTGCCCTCTTTCACCCTAACCACTGCATACAAAATCTGTTTGCTCCATGTGTGCGCATAGTGTACAGCACACATTCATGTCTCTATGGAATGACTGCCTCTCTGGCAATGTTCACATTACATAATGCTGAAGTGATCTGATTGCCCCATACAGTTTGACACACAGACACCTGATATTCTCTCCTTTTCTCATTACCTTCTGTTGACTGGGTCTTAAGAAATAAATAAACACATAAGAAACAAAAGAAAGATCGAGTCAAGTATTGAAATTCTGCTTGTATTTTAATAATTTGTATTTGCTGTGAATAATGAATAATTTGTAGACTGGCTGTTGCAGATTAATAAATAAAAAAAAAATTAAATTGCAATATTTGTGTGTGACCAATTACAGAAAGTTGTGTGTACCGAAAAAGTACCACAGTCCTACATCTGTGAATGTAGAAATGCTCCTTTTTGTATTGTGCAAAATTATTATTTTTATCTTACTTTTACAATTAATTATGGTTTGACAAGAATGCCTTGTTGAGTAAAAATAACTAAAAATCAATTTTCAAGTTTTTAAGTTAGCAATTTTATTTTCTGTATAGATGCATTCCCTTCAAAAAAAAAAAAAAAAAAAAAACTCAAGAACCGCGCTCTGCAAACACAAGTTTCCAATTCCATAAATTTTTACCTAGGAAAAAACTGTCAAGGTTAAAGTTCTGTTAGAAGTGGCTTTTCACAAGTTAAATATTATACAAAATATAGATCTGTTGGATATTATGTTTCACGGCTAATTTGTCTGTGATATAAATCATAATATAACTTGCTAATAACCTCAAATCTTATAATGATAATAATAATTATAATAATGATATTGATAATTAATAATAATAATAATAATAGTATCCTATATGTCCTCTGGAACACCATGAGACATATTGTTCATCTGCTTGTCATGCCACACAGACAAACACAGTTTTACTTTTACACATAATGTTTATATAACAACACGAGCAGCACACTGCACACAAATGTTCAAGTTCAATCAGAACTTTGCATTAACATAAAGCAAAACTGATTTGGACATCACTTGAGTTCCTTCACCAGATTATTCCATATTTTAGGGCCACAAGTAGAAAGCCTTTCCTGGTCGCAATTTTAAAATGATACAAGCCCCTTAAATTATATTTTCCCTCTCTCTCTCCTTAAACAATTCTTGAATTGTGAGGAGCAGTTGATTATATTTCACTTTATACATTAATTGCACAGTTTTAAATGTAATCATATCGTGAAGTTTTAATATTTTAGATTTAATAAACAATGAATTGGTGTGATCTCAATAACCTACATTGTGAATTGTTCTTAATGCTCTTTTTTGAAGAATGAATAATGATTGCAATGTAGTTTTATAATTATTGCCCCAAACTTCAGCAAAGTAAGCCAGGTAGGGAGCAACCAATAAACAATACAGAGTATGAAGTGCTTTGCAATCAAGAACATGCCTTACCTTATTTAGTACTACAATACTTTTTGACACTTTGTTTTGAATATGTTGAATATGAGCTTTCCAATTAATTCTTTCAACAATAATAACACCTATGAACTTATTTTATTTGACACGCTCTATGATTACCCCTTGTATATTTAACTGAATTTGTATGTCTTTATTGTAATTCCCAAATAACATTATTTTAGTTTTAGACAATTTTAGTGAAAATGTATTAATATCAAACCATCTCTTTAACTTTATCATCCCAATATGTAAATCGGACAATAAATTGCTGCAGATTTTCTCCTGAACAAAACAGGTTTGTATCATCTAATTATAGTGGGCGATTTTAACATCCACACAGATGCTGAGAATGACAGCCTCAACACTGCATTTAATCTATTATTAGACTCTATTGGCTTTGCTCAAAAAGTAAATGAGTCCACCCACCACTTTAATCATATCTTAGATCTTGTTCTGACTTATGGTATGGAAATAGAAGACTTAACAGTATTCCCTGAAAACTCCCTTCTGTCTGATCATTTCTTAATAACATTTACATTTACTCTGATAGACTACCCAGCAGTGGGGAATAAGTTTCATTACACTAGAAGTCTTTCAGAAAGCGCTGTAACTAGGTTTAAGGATATGATTCCTTCTTTATGTTCTCTAATGCCATATACCAACACAGTGCAGAGTAGCTACCTAAACTCTGTAAGTGAGATAGAGTATCTCGTCAATAGTTTTACATCCTCACTGAAGACAACTTTGGATGATGTAGCTCCTCTGAAAAAGAGAGCTTTAAATCAGAAGTGCCTGACTCCGTGGTATAACTCACAAACTCGTAGCTTAAAGCAGATAACCCGTAAGTTGGAGAGGAAATGGCGTCTCACTAATTTAGAAGATCTTCACTTAGCCTGGAAAAAGAGTCTGTTGCTCTATAAAAAAGCCCTCCGTAAAGCTAGGACATCTTTCTACTCATCACTAATTGAAGAAAATAAGAACAACCCCAGGTTTCTTTTCAGCACTGTAGCCAGGCTGACAAAGAGTCAGAGCTCTATTGAGCTGAGTATTCCTTTAACTTTAACTAGTAATGACTTCATGACTTTCTTTGCTAATAAAAGTTTAACTATTAGAGAAAAAATTACTCATAACCATCCCAAAGACGTATCGTTATCTTGGCTGCTTTCAGTGATGCCGGTATTTGGTTAGACTCTTTCTCTCCGATTGTTCTGTCTGAGTTATTTTCATTAGTTACTTCATCCAAACCATCAACATGTTTATTAGACCCCATTCCTACCAGGCTGCTCAAGGAAGCCCTACCATTATTTAATGCTTCGATCTTAAATATGATCAATCTATCTTTGTTAGTTGGCTATGTACCACAGGCTTTTAAGGTGGCAGTAATTAAACCATTACTTAAAAAGCCATCACTTGACACAGCTATCTTAGCTAATTATAGGCCAATCTCCAACCTTCCTTTTCTCTCAAAAATTCTTGAAAGGGTAGTTGTAAAACAGCTAACTGATCACCTGCAGAGGAATGGTCTATTTGAAGAGTTTCAGTCAGGTTTTAGAATTCATCATAGTACAGAAACAGCATTAGTGAAGGTTACAAATGATCTTCTTATGGCCTTGGACAGTGGACTCATCTCTGTGTTTGTTCTGTTAGACCTCAGTGCTGCTTTTGATACTGTTGATCATAAAATTTTATTACAGAGATTAGAGCATGCCATAGGTATTAAAGGCACTGCGCTGCGGTGGTTTGAATCATATTTGTCTAATAGATTACAATTTGTTCATGTAAATGGGGAATCTTCTTCACAGACTAAAGTTAATTATGGAGTTCCACAAGGTTCTGTGCTAGGACCAATTTTATTCACTTTATACATGCTTCCCTTAGGTAGTATTATTAGACGGTATTGCTTAAATTTTCATTGTTACGCAGATGATACCCAGCTTTATCTATCCATGAAGCCAGAGGGGACACACCAATTAGCTAAACTGCAGGATTGTCTTACAGACATAAAGACATGGATGACCTCTAATTTCCTGCTTTTAAACTCAGATAAAACTGAAGTTATTGTACTTGGCCCCACAAATCTTAGAAACATGGCGTCTAACCAGATCCAGACACCCTCTCTACTTTTAAGATTAGGCTTAAAACTTTCCTTTTTGCTAAAGCTTATAGTTAGGGCTGGATCAGGTGACCCTGAACCATCCCTTAGTTATGCTGCTATAGACGTAGACTGCTGGGGGGTTCCCATGATGCACTGTTTCTTTCTCTTTTTGCTCTGTATGCACCACTCTGCATTTAATCATTAGTGATCGATCTCTGCTCCCCTCCACAGCATGTCTTTTTCCTGGTTCTCTCCCTCAGCCCCAACCAGTCCCAGCAGAAGACTGCCCCTCCCTGAGCCTGGTTCTGCTGGAGGTTTCTTCCTGTTAAAAGGGAGTTTTTCCTTCCCACTGTAGCCAAGTGCTTGCTCACAGGGGGTCGTTTTGACCGTTGGGGTTTTACATAATTATTGTATGGCCTTGCCTTACAATATAAAGCGCCTTGGGGCTACTGTTTGTTGTGATTTGGCGCTATATAAAAAAAATTGATTGATTGATTGATTGAGCTGCAAACAGAACTGCCTTAAGCCCCTTTCACACCAGGGCTGCTTTGAGTTGCTTCCTGTGGCGTCATGATGATGCAGGAATGTCTGCGTTAGGTGCGCGCAGCAGGGGGACAGAGAGGTGAGGATGCAGCCTGCAGGTTCTCTGCACAGAGAAATCAGAGTGCAGTTTGGCTGCAGCCAGACTGTGCACTCTGATTTCTCTTCTAGTTTATATTTGTTCTTGTGCAAGGCTGCACTCTGAGTTCTGTTATAGTTTATCTTTCTTCCTTTGACCACAAGCTGCATGCACACTCGCGTGAACGAATTGTCCATGTGTAAATGTGGAGATGTCTGGAGTTATACTTGATGTCCTGTCTCTGGCAATCAGTCTATGAGCAGGACTTATGTCCTTTTTTGTCCTTTATTTAACACGATGAGAAAGTTTTAGGGGAGAGCGAGGAACTGCACGCAACCAGACAGTTTTTTTTCTTTTAATTGCTCACATGTGCGCACGCGAACGAATCATCCGTGAGTGGACTGGAGATGCCTGGACTTTTCACTGGATGTGGACATGTCCTGTCTCTGGCAATCAGTCTGTGAGCAGAACTTTTATGGACTTTATTTAAACAGTTGTGATAGACTTTAAGGGTGAGTAGCTGCAACAGCAGTCAGGCTGCAATCAGCATTTTTTTTCTGTGCTCTTTGAGCGTGTAGTTTCACTGCATTGTGTACACAGTATAAAAACAATCCTGCGTGATTTATACTTCAGGAACAATGGAACATGGCATGAATCATAAATTGGCATCAGGTAACGTTGTATTGTGACGGTGTGGCTTTCAGTCACGTTGAGTACCGTCGCTTTGCCCTGACTTGCGCTGAAACCACTTAATTTCTGCTTTGAGCACAGGACGAAAAAAAAATTAAACATGTTTAATTTTTGGCATCCGATTTGCTTCGTCCTTTGCATCCCTCGCTCTGTTGTGGCGTTGAGCTGCATCGTCTCGGCACTGGGTTGCTTCCACGTGGTGTTGTCATGACGCCGCACGAAGCAACTCAAAGTGGGCCCGGTGTGAAAGGGGCTTAAAACTGATCCGAAACTTTACATAAATCATTAATGTACAAAATAAATAATTTTGGTCCCAACACAGAACCCTGGGGAAGCCCACAAACAACGTCCAGATAAGAAGAGCAGCAATCCCCAAGTTTAACAAACTGTTTCTGGTTTTGTAAATAATTTTTAATCCAGTCCAAAAGCACTTCTGTTTGAGATATAATGCAAAATGAACACCAAATGGGCTTTTCAATATTAAATTCAAATGTCCACAAAATCCACAATCTGGATCAACCTTTGTCAGGTGATTGTGATTGCCAGTCTGCATCTCACTTTCAAATATGAGAGTGACTGGGCATGTTTGATTAAGATATAAGGTAAAAATATACGTTAAATGGGGTTTTCAATGTTAAATTTAAATGGCCAGTTAGTCACAAAATCTGTAATCTATTTCAAATCCAGATAAAACTGTCAATTGATAAAGGCCATCCTACATAACACTCTCAAATATGAATGAAATTAGATCTTCCTTGACAGAGTTATGATTTTTTTTAAATGCTAAGATAGAGAATTTTCCAATTTTCCAACATTTTTACTGACTTTGACCTATGACCTTGGAAATTGAGGAGGTGATGGTCTAGTGGAGGGGAGGTGATGGTCTAGTGGTTAAGGTGTTGGGCTTGAGACCAGAAGATCATGGGTTCAAATCCCCGCTGACTGGAAAATCACTAAGGGCCCTTGGGCAAGGCCTTTAATCCCCTATTGCTCCCGGTGTGTAGTGAGCGCCTTGTATGACAGCACCCTGACATCGGGGTGAATGTGAGGCATAATTGCAAAGTGCTTTGAGCGTCTGATACAGATGGAAAAGCGCTATATAAATGCAGTCCATTTACCATTTATTGCCTATCAGGATATGAATCTTCAATTTAAAAAAAAATGTGGGCTGCAGGCAGTTCATAAACAGACAAACAAACTGGTGAAAACATGACAATCTCCTCCCACACAACAACTATGAAGTCATCTGGGGAAAATTATTGTAGTTTTTCATATTGCA
This sequence comes from Thalassophryne amazonica, assembly GCF_902500255.1. Classification (NCBI taxonomy): domain Eukaryota; kingdom Metazoa; phylum Chordata; class Actinopteri; order Batrachoidiformes; family Batrachoididae; genus Thalassophryne; species Thalassophryne amazonica. The sequence continues at coordinate 93,744,687 of NC_047111.1, forward strand.
ATACATGCTGCAGAAAAAAAAATACTGCAATGTAGCCTTTTTTCAAACATATAACATTGCTAGATTACAGACGCTTGATTAAAAAATGCTTCATTATTTATTTTTGCAGAAACACAGTATATAATTTCGTAGTTAGTATTTTGATTTAAACTTGAATTTCAGATCAGAATGACATAACTGGTGCACTTTTGCTTTCGAACACACCTTACCTACAGGTAAATGGGCACGGGACCAGAAAAACAAGCCGAACACTGCAGCCACACGTAATGTTAGCCACAGCAACATCACCAAATAATACCGAAACCCACATTGCGACAGTTAAAGTAAATAAATAAAACTATCAACTTCTGGCCCAAATGATATTTATAATAAATAAACGCATAGAGTGCTCTTTGCAGATGAAAGTGAGTGAGTCGCTCGTGGTGTTAGCTAGCTTACCGTCAGTAATGCTATTATAATATTACAGCGAAATATCGTCACAGCGTCGAGCGCAGTAGTTGCACCAGCAGGTGAACATAAACAGACATGGCGCAGTGACGAAGCTTTATAACAACTCACCGGCGGAGACGAACCGACAAGTAATCCTGAAAAGTTGGCGGACCGAAAGATTTGCGAATTAAATCGGCGTGCAACACATCTGTGGTCCCAGTGATGATGAAAAATCACATCATGATGACGTCACACCGCGACAACAGCAGATAGTGGGGTGATGTGACGATGCCGACGCACAAGCATTGGGGTTACTCCCGGACGCCGACCTCTGACCTCTGTCTACGCTCCAGAAATACATCAGCTAGAAAAGCGTTCGTAGATGTGTTTTAGTCATCGTGAAGGCTGCTGTTGGAGTGGGCTCAATAAAAAATAAAATAAAATAAAATAAGATAGATAGCTTTATAGTTTTTATATATATCTGTTTCATGTATTTACTTGTTGCATGACTATTTCTAATAATAATAATAATAATACTTTATTATTATTATTATTGCCTGAGATTAGCAGGAGATACATAAGATAAATGGAGTTAGTCAGTGAGTCAGTAAATGAGTTTTTAAAATTTCCATATACATGATAGACTATATACACAAACTCGTTTAACAGTTGAATTGTCCAAATAACAAAATGCAATTAAATGAAAATACTTAAATGCCCCTTTGGGGTTGCAGTTACTACTACAAAGTGCTTCCAGCTGGATATTGAAATTCCATATGAGGTTTCCTCTCATTATCCCGTAGAGAATCTATAAACTGATTTGAAGTTTAAAAAATGTCTCAAGTGACTCCTCCTGCTAAACCAAAATTAAAACCCAATGACACAACAGCAAAAATTGTATGAACAACTAAACCTACAACACACTGAAGAAAAAGTGCAGTATATATATATATATATATATATATATATATATATATATATATATATATATATATATATATACATACATACACGCACTTTATAAAATAGAATAAGGTTGGTTGATTTTGCCATTTTCTTGAGTTATCCTGGTGCCAGTTTAAGAAAAACTGATTTGTGCCTTAGTTTGTAGCATTTTAGACTGTTTATTTTCAGTGAATTTTTAAATTGTGGTTTTTACTCCATAAGTGTCATACAATATGAGTGTGTATTTATATTTTGGCATTTTTATCTTGTGCACGACTTATATTTGTTTCTTATTTATATTTATTGTATATTTATATGACTGCTAGCGAGTCAAATTAAATCAAATCAAATCCTCTAAGCATGTTATATTGTTATATTAACAATATCAAACATCTTATAGACTGCAGACAGAATGAACATTTCTATTTCTTCTAGCTCTATGAAACTGACGTTCTAAGGTCGACCAATCACTTTCCAAAGCGACTGTTGTGGGTGGGTACAGTGGAGCCAAGAGGCGGGGCAGGTGAAAAAAACCAGGAAAAGGCGGTTCCTTCTCAAATGTACCGGTGTTCTGTCATGTGCGAGAGCTGTTCTCACTTTAAAGTGAGACATCGGTCACCCAGGTTGTTAAAAAACTAAAATAAAAAAAGAAATAAAATAAAATATATACATCAAAAATGAGAAGTGTTAATGTGTGCTAAAATCAAATATATTTTTTTTTTTGCTCATTACTGGTTTATGGTCTGATCATGTATGCCTTGTTTTTGTATTTGTGCCATGGTTAGTTTTGAACAACTGCACTATCACGCAAATATCTTCAAATGAATGTAGAAACAGATCGACAAGACGGGACCCATATAGATCAGTGCCTCCACCTAGTGGCCACACTCTTGTACTACACACTTTATTATTACAACACAGGTACTGTATATCCAGTCACTTTCAAAGTGTGCAGCTTACAATTATTTCTGAAAAACAAATGTCATTAAAATGTCTCATGTCCAATACCGTCCTTGACTTCTGGATACTTCACAAAATACAGACGAGAGCTGGGCATGTCAGACTCCACAAAAAAAAAAAATTACTGCCTTGCATAATAATGTACTATACAATTATACAAACCTTAATTGCATAATAATGTACTGTACAGCAATGTACAAATTGTGATTCTAAGTGTGGAGCATTATTGTTGTGCTGATACAGAGTACATGGTACTGCACACTTAAAAGTTCCATTTTCATGCTTGAGTTGGGACCACAGAGAAGCCTGTACGAGAGACTATTTTGGAACATGTTCAGGTTAAATAGAAGAGAAAAAAATTAAAAAGCACCTCTTCATTCATTCATCTCATTTGTTATGTAAAGAGAAAAACACACGAACTACAATAACTGAGCTGCCATACGGATTAATAAATGTTAAAATTTGGCTCACAAAACCGTATCTTTTTTTTTTCAAAGCTTTGTTTTCAGTGGCATTCAAACTGCCATGAGAACCAATAGTTCATGTGAGCCTATAAGTTATGGATGTGAACTGTACACCGCACACAATTTATGAGGACAAAGTAAGACAGACATTGTGAAAAGAAAAACTCTTAAGAATAAGTCCAAAATTCACCCGATAAAAATAACAGTAAAGCCAATACTGCACCACCATCAATAATATTGCTTGTATTGACAAGATGATGAACAGAAAGAATCTGAATTAAAGTCCACGGGACACACAGCAATTTTTTAACCTACGGTAATCAGGAGATGAAACAACAACTGATGCTGTACTTACAGTCCAGCCTCAGTATAACTATATATATATAACTATATATATATATATATACACACACACACACACACACTCAACAAAAATATAAACGCAACGCTTTTGGTTTTGCTCCTATTTTGTATGAGATGAACTCAAAGATCTAAAACTTTTTCCACATACACAATATCACCATTTCCCTCAAATATTGTTCACAAGCCAGTCTAAATCTGTGATAGTGAGCACTTCTCCTTTGCTGAGATAATCCATCCCACCTCACAGGTGTGCCATATCAAGATGCTGATTAGACACCATGATTAGTGCACAGGTGTGCCTTAGACTGTCCACAATAAAAGGCCACTCTGAAAGGTGCAGTTTTGTTTTATTGGGGGGGGGGGGGATACCAGTCAGTATCTGGTGTGACCACCATTTGCCTCATGCAGTGCAACACATCTCCTTCACATAGAGTTGATCAGGTTGTCAATTGTGGCCTGTGGAATGTTGGTTCACTCCTCTTCAATGGCTGTGCGAAGTTGCTGCATAATGGCAGGAACTGGTACACGCTGTCGTATACGCTGGTCCAGAGCATCACAAACATGCTCAATGGGTGACATGTCCGGTGAGTATGCCGGCCATGCAAGAACTGGTACATTTTCAGCTTCCAAGAATTGTGTACAGATCCTTGCAACATGGGGCCGTGCATTATCCTGCTGCAACGAGGTGATGTTCTTGGATGTATGGCACAACAATGGGCCTCAGGATCTCGTCACGGTATCTCTGTGCATTCAAAATGCCATCAATAAAATGCACCTGTGTTCTTCGTCCATAACAGATGCCTGCCCATACCATAACCCCACCGCCACCATGGGCCACTCGATCCACAACATTGACATCAGAAAACCGCTCACCCACACGACGCCACACACGCTGTCTGCCATCTGCCCTGGACAGTGTGAACCTGGATTCATCCGTGAAGAGAACACCTCTCCAACGTGCCAAACGCCAGAATGTGAGCATTTGCCCACTCAAGTCGGTTACGACGACGAATTGGAGTCAGGTCGAGACCCCGATGAGGTCGACGAGCATGCAGATGAGCTTCCCCGAGACGGTTTCTGACAGTTTGTGCAGAAATTCTTTGGTTATGCAAACCGATTGTTTCAGCAGCTGTCCGAGTGGCTGGTCTCAGACGATCTTGGAGGTGAACATGCTGGAAGTGGAGGTCCTGGACTGGTGTGGTTACACGTGGTCTGCGGTTGTGAGGCTGGTTGGATGTACTGCCAAATTCTCTGAAACACCTTTGGAGACGGCTTATGGTAGAGAAATAAACATTCAATACACGAGCAACAGCTCTGGTTGACATTCCTGCTGTCAGCATGCCAATTGCACGCTCCCTCAAATCTTACAACATTTTTGGCATTGCGCTGTGTGATAAAACTGCACCTTTCAGAGTGGCCTTTTATTGTGGGCAGTCTAAGGCACACCTGTGCACTAATCATGGTGTGTAATCAGCATCTTGATATGGCACACCTGTGAGGTGGGATGGATTATCTCAGCAAAGGAGAAGTGCTCACTATCACAGATTTAGACTGGTTGTGAACAATATTTGAGGGAAATGGTGATATTGTGTATGTGGAAAAAGTTTTAGATCTTTGAGTTCATCTCATACAAAATGGGAGCAAAACCAAAAGTGTTGCGCTTATATTTTTGTTGAGTGTATATATATATATATAATTAATGCTCCAGTTGTGTTAAAAAAAAGTCTTTGTCTGATCATAGGGATTATGAAAAAGTATATACAATCTATGGCTGAACATTATGGAGTTATGTGTTTAAAAACTGTAAAAATGGTGACAAAGGCCAATATCAGTTTATACAGGGAGTCAAAAAATAAAACTGCTCTGATTTAGGTGAAAAATTCTGCAAATGATTGCTTCAGCAAATAGAATTTAAAAATTGAATAGTTTCAAATGCTTCACCTCTAAGGTACAGCCCACAATGGCACATCTACTGAATTTGGTACATATTTCAAATTCAGTGATGTTGCCATGGCCAGATAGCATAACTAAGTACAACAGATGGTGCAAACCAGTGCCCCTCCACCCACTCCTCCCCCCCCAAAAAATGTATGTATTTTTTTTTTTAATGGTATTAGCTCAAACAATAATTTGCATCACATGTTACCAAAATTGGAGCAAACTATAATTTTTGACTCATTTACAAATTGCTTTTAGCCTTTGTCAATATTTTTACCATTTTACTCCACAACATTCAGCCATAGCTAGTACAACCATATCTTTTTGGAATCCTTATAATCCAACCATAATGTGGTATACCTTTCAACACAATTTGAGCTTTTTGAAATTTTGGCCCATCTGGCTATAGCTGCTACTCTGGGAAGGTCGCCCACATTTTTGTGTACGCTATGGTCAACTGAAGCTGGATTGTTAAGTGTATAGTCTCCCTCAGTGGTACCAAAGACCTGCTTGGGGCTCCTTAGGAAATTACCACAATGTTACTGTCATTTAATAAAGTGTAATTAAAGGGAGAGTTCAACCACATATACACAAATAAGATGTCTGCATGAAAATGCTTTGGTTTTATGGGCCAAAATTCTGAGATATCATTGTGTGCCAAAACCAAAGTGAGGTGAATACTTGGACCACTGGGAGGCACAAATTACTGTATGGATACACACCTCACTGTGAGCAGTTTTCAGCTGTTTTTAGTGCAGTATATGACAAACATGGCACTAAAACACCTAACAAAGACACATCCTGAATGAAAACTTGATGGCAAGATTTGCAAACCAGAGCATCGTTTCTCGACAGTGTAGCGCTATGAGCATCATTGCTAAATTTCTGTTTGTGCCGATGTGGCAGTGGAAATTTCAGGAACTGATGCCTAAAAACGTCAGATCAGATGATAAAAGCCCAACTAACTGCAAACCTCTGTGACATCATCACTAAGGATACGCTCACAAAGATTTAACAGGTATACTGATAAAATGAAGGGTAACAGTTATTCCAACAGTCAGTATCCAAATTTTAAAAAAGAATGGAAGAAAAATACATCAAACAAAAGAATTATGATAAAAAAAAAGCTTAATTTTTAATGTGAGAAATAAATAATTAAAAATGGTAACCTGCTGTGATGGATTACAGAGATTAACACACTTTTTGTTTTTTTTGGTTATGCTATGTGGGATTTAGGTATGAAAATACAATCTAAAATCTTACATATTTTCCTCAAACCCTTAAAAAATTTAAAGATGGTGGAGTGGCAAAACAACCATCACGGATTAGTCACAGGAGAAAGGACCAAGATGGCAACTAATTCAAAATCTCAAATATGCCACATATTAAAAACCAAACAAACATTTAATATAAAAGTGTTCTTATTTATGGGTACGCCTCTGACACTCTTGAAAAACAATCAATATAGATGATCGCCTTTTCAGCAGACGCACAACGAGGCATTGTGGCGCTGTGGAAGGATACCGTGTTCCTCAGAGGAAGCTTCGTTCTGCCGCTTGAGCGCGACCGTGATGCGCTTGCTCACTTTGCCGCCGCCTTTGAGGTGTTTTGTGAGGCAGGCTTTTGTTTGGGACTGATCAATGGTCATGAGGGGGCTCTGAGTTCGGGGGCGACATGGGGAGACGGACAAGGTTTTTCACTGGCGGCGCAGAGGAGGTGGGGTCTATCTGTGTGCTCGAGTCTTGTGTTTCGAAAACATTCCCTGAACCGTCTAAAAGTGGCAGCGTTGCCCTCGTGGTGTTGACGTCAGGCAGGGCCTGCGGTGAGGTGCAGAATGCCACTTTGCACAGTCCGGCTGTCTGCTCTGGAGTGAGGCTGCCGTCGTCAAACAGGGATGGAGGGTTCGCCGCAGTATTCCACTGAAATAAAGCACAGTGCAGTTTGTTTTGCTTGTTTTCCGTAAAGATCAAGACAAAACCTCACAGACTCACCTCACAGATTCTCTAAAGGCACCTTGACACTTCCACGCATTAACCCCCGCATTACTGCACAATTCAACATGCCAATGTGACCCGCTGTGTTCCGCATGGACACTGCGTTATATCAAATAGTTTTTTCATAACGGATTAATCATTACGCTCAGAGTTTGACTGATGAAACCACCTGTAATCACTCCGGAATCACAGAGGAATTTTCCACAGCTGCAGCTGTTCTCATGCGCTTCATGACGCGGAGAACGCATTTGGAATCATCTCAAGGTAATTATTTATAATATTTATATTGTAATGGCTTGGTAAAACAGTCCCATTTTCCTTCCTTCTGAGTATAAAATTTTGTTTTTATAGATTTAACACCTCGCCATAATCATTCAGATGAGCAGCACTGTGATGCGCTGACGCAATGACTCGCACTGACACTCAGTGTTTTTAAGTGTTTGCGTAATGTTCACATGTATTTGACAAAATTAATATGTGCCAGAGATTTTGACATTTAAAAATTTCATTGCAAACTGCATGCAGCCGCGCGCAGTTTACAGTGAGCTTACTCTCTGGCACGGCAGATTGCGTACCAGTCCGCGTATCAAATTTGTGCAAGTGTCAAGGCACCTAAGTATCACAAAATTACAAATATAATGACAAATGCAAGATACTGGAACTGCCCCCCCCCAAAAAAAAACCCCATATCCAATTAAAACAACAACAAAACACATAAATCATGGAAATAAACAACAATTAAGGCATTTCAAAAATCTTCAAATGCCTGTTAATTGATAAATGATGAGTCTGGAACCTGCGCTACTGCACTTTCAGGGCTTTTTCTACAGTGCCCAAAGTTTTATAACTGACCTGGTTAATGTTGTCCTTTCATATTCATTGTGTGATACGAGTATAAAGGACCTCATCCAAGAACCTTGCTAAGAGCAGATTGATGTTTTTGTCGTGGTTTGTAGGAGTGATTAATAGTTATCTTCCACCAGACAGTCCCAGCTCAACTTGACTAGACTCGCTTTTGGTACCAGATGTCTCTTTTTCCGCTGTAGATGAGAGTACCCCTAACCACATGAAACTGCCAATACATAATCTTCAATGCACACTATTCAGTAAATAGTTTTGCATAATAGTACATACAGACTTTGGCTAGTTGCCTAATATTGTTTTAAAAATTGCAAGTTTGCTCAGGATGTTTTGTCCCCGCCCCCTCACACAGTGATAACACACTCTTCTTCAGCTACACCTTTCAGTGCAGTGGGAGTATTACCCTACACTCACATTAGCTAGAAATGACAGCGACAAGCAGTTTGCTTTGTGGCTTGATGGGTGTTTCTGGGCCATGCATAGTACACCTTCATAAGATGTGTACTATGCATGGCCAGAAACACCCTTTAAATTACTTCAGAGGTGTTACTTGGTTACAAAAACAGCATTTTTAAGATTTAGAAGTGTTTAGTTCTCACTAACCTTTACAAAATATATGAGAAACATATGAGATTTAAACAGAAATACAGTTGTTTGGGAGCATATTTCGCCATTTTGGATTATTGTGCTCGAGCGAACAACCACCTGACGTCACACAGCCTTTTAACTTGGACTGGCAGTCTCTGTGTTGCATCTCTCAGCATTTGCATAAAATAGACTTCCGGTCAGTTCTGGCCTCACCTAACTGGTGGCAGATTGAAAATGAATGGCAATTCACTGTCACCGCTTTGCCTGCCCCTTGCTCTCACTTGTAGGGTTACCATCTCAACTAACCCACCAACTTCACCAGCCTTGCATCACCATTGAGAGGCCTGATGTATTACAAGGGTGCAGGCATGCAGGCACACAGGGCACCCCCCCCCCCCCCCCAACAAACATACACAAAGCTGACAAAGGACATAGCTACTGGGAAACAAACCTACGGAAGCTAGAGATATAACCCCAGTCACGGTCCAAGCTCATAACTGGCCTTTCCCAGCCGCCGGCAGATGTCTGCCTACAGTCACTGGAACTTTCCCCAGAGTCAGTCCAAACACAGGATTTCAGAATCTTCAAATACACCTTGCAGTGCAGTGGGACCCAGAGTAGTACCATCTCAGCTCAACAACCAACTTCAGCAGCCCTGCACCATTCTTGGAGCCCTGAAGCATTAAATGGGAGCAACCACACATGACAAGGGGCAAAACTACTGGGAAAGATAAGGTAAGATGGCGAGATACCACCCCAGACAGTACCCAAGCTCATAACTGGCCTGTTGGTCTTACATGCCCTCAAAAGTAGAATGATGACAATCCTCTCTGACCAATCAGTAATCTGCTGTGTTTTCATGCCATCTTTCAGTATCACTTCAGCTTGCATGGAACTAGAAAGGAGGTGATACCAGAAACAGACACCAGGTTTGGCCAATAGAAAAATGAAAATGGCAGGTATAGTCGATTTGGGCGTATACCATGTAGAGGAAAAGCTACGTAAGAGAGCTTGATGGATTCTCCAGTCTTTTCATACTTTGAATTTTTTTTCTTCGGTATGTACACAATTTGCAAATTGTTCGACGTGTCCTGGATGGCCACCATCCAGGCAGACAAACATTCCGTCCCCACATCTGGAAAGTAGCCACCTGTCTGCCGCAGACAGGTGAACCGCGCCTCTTAATGATCTTGGTGAATAAGGAGCACATACGGCATTTATGCACGCCATTGTTTTGGCTTTGATATTTAACTTTTGTCATGTTGTAGAGATTTGTTTTCACCGAGTTTAAACGGCACAATTCTAGAATCCGTGAAACAAAAAAAGCATTAGAAGTCATTAAAATGTTAAAATGTATAAAAAGCTCAAGGGGTCACAAGTAATTACAACTTGTTTAACACTAGTATATTCATACTACTACAGTGTAGTAGTTACTTACTTTTCTGGTGAGCCTAACAGGGAATATTGAGATTTTCAAATTTCAATACCTACTTTTTGATAGCAGGTTCAACAAGAGGAGCATGGTTATTCAGTAAACTGTGTTAGTTATCAGCCAGCCATGTTGCTGACACTTTTATAACTGAACAGTCACCTCACTACCACTCCAGGCATGTCCATTCCTCATGTTCTTCTCCATATATCTCATCTTCTTCATAAAACATGCCATCCTCCTGCTCCGCCTGTTGGCCCCGAAAACACAGAGTGACTTGGTGAACCAATGATCACCTGAGGTAAATCGCTGCTGTGACCTTGGATATGTACAGTAGCTACTGGTGTTTAAGGATCTGTTGAAATGTGACCGTCACACTATAACTGTTGAAAGTATATATAAATAACACAAAAGGACAACACAGTGAAAAGCACACAACAAAGATATGGCACGGGACGTTACAACTGTCAGAGTGATGCTGATGTTGTCTGTCATTGGACTGTTCAAATGATTAATCCGTAAACCATAGTATGATAACCTCACAGAAGTGAAGCCAAAATGTCTCCGTCACTCTTTTGGATGACTGCAATACAGGTCATTAACCCCGCCTCCTTCATCAAAGTCAATTAAATTAAAAATTCAAAGGACACAAATGTCAATTGTGTGCAGAAAGCTCCGCCCTCTGTGGAACTGCCCTAATGTTCCAGAAAGCAGACAGCGTTTTCTAATGACAAAAATGGTATTGTCCAAACATTAATGGACCTGACAGTATTTCCCTTGTTATCCATGTTTACTGAGTAAAAGTACTACAATGTGTATTTGAACATTTTTTAACAGCTAAGTTAAAGTATTAAACAATTTGGGGGTATTGGTGAGCAATGGTCAATTTTTACTTTGCATATATTTCTAACAGATACAAATTTAAGTTAGATTTTAAAGGAAGCGATATGGCTACAAGAACAGACCCCTGAACTGATCTAACTTAACTACGAACCAGTTGATGGCTTAATTTTAATGCCATAAATCAGTTAAGTTAACCTTGTTTCATTAAGACTTCTGCATCTTCAAAGTCTCGTAAAAGTTCAAAATTCGCCGCAAGGCTCTCACGAGACTAGTCACAGCAAGCTAAAAACAAAATCAACATGTCTGGTGGTATAACGGATAAATGTACCCATTTTAACTTTATGTCATTTCAAAATTTATTAACATTGTCATACTGGTTTAGAATGGGAAAGTTGTGTTCAAAAAAGCTGGCTTCTTCTTCAGGGCTTCTTCTATGTTTGCACTTTCTGTTCCTGTATGTTGGAAGCTGGCCCCAGTGGTGAATAAAAGGCAGAACCAACATGCTGCAGCACAGTAGTAAAAACCTGATGGAGGTCCGTGATTTTTCATGAAACATGTATTTGAAGGTAAGAAATGCCACTTTTGGTGTTTTCTAATTTATCATGGTAAACTGATGTCTGCATTAAATAAAGAATTGTATTGGACTGCATTGAATCATGTCAAACTGAACAGCGTCATAATAAGGGTGAATGTATCTATATACATAGCATGTCATTTTATAACAGAGACATATACACCCCCTAATATTTTTACAAATAAACACCAACATTTTCTTGAGACAAACTTCATCCATGGCACTCCTCAGATTGAAATGTGGCAATCTGAATGTGCTCAAAAGACTGTTCAATTATGAAGGATGTTTCTGAGGATGCACAAGCAAATTTTGTTGTGCTGATTTGCTGTGCAATGACAATAAAGGTGATTCCGATTCTGAAAATATTCCTCAATTTTTTTAACCATCAATTTAATCAATTACATTGACTAATGTCAAAACTACAGCAACGCTACTCATCCAAGCATTTCTTCAGTTTTTGTAAAAAGACTTCTCTGGCGTAAACTCGAATTGTTTCAGCACTAGTACAGTTTGGGCAATGGCCATGTCAACTGTGGCTTTGTATAAAGTCAATTTTTCCTACAGATACCTTGTTTTTGTGCATATCAATACTTGTGATGCTGATCATTTCCTTTGCAACGTTTTAAAGGGAACCATCTGAGCCAGTGGGTTCGGTCAGACATACGACTATGGCAGTTGTCTTGCCTTAAAAAAAAGCTGCATGTCACTCGTCAATTGCATGGCTCCATCTCCCACATCTACTGTGATGAAACAGGTTTTAAATAATCAAAGAAAAACTAATTTGGCTTCACTTCTGTGCAACAACAGTGAATGGGACCAATGCATCTGACTTCATTTTAAAAAGCCTGTTTGGGATCACCCAAATTAAATAATGCAAAATGAGGGTGTAACAAAGTGATGACACCGACCTTTCTGACTTCACACGTGTTGTAAGGGGTCCCAGGGTGTGGGACGTGGTCAATTCCTGTAGCCATGTCAACCACGATCTCATCCTGATGCATCGTTATAGGCAGGACGCCACGCTGCTGTAGTGCCAGCACAATAACCGTTGTGTTGTCTGCACGCAGCATGCGCTGTTTCCAAAACAACAGCGCTGTGCATCCCAGCCGACGGGCGCAGGACATTACCTTTGTTGTCTGAACAAAGAAACAGATTAGTGAAGCACAGAAGGAAAAAGAATTAATAGTCAGCAAAATTTTGCTGACTTATTGTGCATTACTGTCAAATGACACACCGTCAAACTGTCATGGTTATAACACATGTTGACAGCGTTCTTTGGTGGCATCATGTTCCACAGACCATCACTGCCCAGGATGATGTAGCGGTGGCGTTTGGGATCGAGGGTCATTACGGTGGTATCGGGCTCTGGGGAAACAACAAACTCCCCGCTGTAGAAATCGTAGCTCCAAAGATCACCTTCCAACAGTTACGAAAACAAAAGGTTTAATGTTTGTTGGAATTATTTCATTAGGAATTAATGACAAGTGCATTTTTTTCTATTTTACCGAGGGATCGGGCAACAGCTAGGAAGGGAATCTGGTCAATGACAGTACTCCTTCTCACAGGACCGTTGTGTGTCAGTCTGGGTCTCTTCCATACGACACGGTTCACCCCAGATTTCTTCATAACGCTAAATAACAGTAGGGCATCAAACTTTAATGCAAATTCAACAGTTTAAATAGAAAGAAAGAAAAGCCAGATAAACTACTTTTGCCAATTGCCTGTACATAATGTTGCCATGTCCCACACTCTTCTCTGCTGACTTCAGTGAGTGCATAATAATATTATATATCATATCATAATAATATTAAACATTTACATGTCTCCCAGAAATTGGTGTCCACCCTTTACGTCTGCAGGGATTCTTTCCTGCAGCCACATCTACTGACATTTTCTCCAATTCCTTGGCAGCAAAAAGCAGTTTACTTTGAGGGTTTTAACTTGCCCCATAGCATTATTAATGCAACAGTTTAGAGAATATTTCATCCAACTGGTGATACAAGCACCAAATTTGGCACAAATACTCCTTAGACACTCTTTTGAAAAAGCAGTGTCCACTTCAATTTTCAATCGGCGGCCAGGTAGGGTCAATTGAAGAATTACACAGGGGTCAAATGCTCTAATCATATTGAAAGGTATTCCATATTATTTGTCTGATCATAAAGATTTCAAAAAGGTATAGTTTTGACCATCTATGACTGAATTATATGGAGTTATGAGGTAAAAAATAGCAAAAATGGTAAGAATGATAAATTTCAGTTTGTACAGGGGTCAAAAGTTAAAGCTGCACCAATTTTGGTTAAAAAGTGATGCAACGTATTGGTTGAGTTAATAGGATTAATAAATGGAATAGTTTTGACTGTGTTGAATGCTTGGTCTGCAAAGTAAAGTTTAAAATATGTCAATGCCCACTGGATTTTATGACATGTGACATATGTTACCCTGAAACATGATAACTAAGCATGACAGATGATGCAAACTATTCCTTTATATGACTCTATTACCTCAACCAATAATTTGCATTATTTTTTCCAAAATTAGAGCAACTTTAACTTTGACTCTTGTACAAACTGAAATTGACCTTTGTCAGCATTCTTGGTGCTTTTACTCCATAACATTCAGTCCAAACTATACCTTTTTGGGATCTCTGTGATCAAAAACAATGCGGTATTGTTTTCAATAAGACTGGAGCATCTTTTAATTTTGACCCCTGTGTAATTCTTCAACTGACCCCAACCTGGCTGCCTACTGAAAAGTCAACTGGACACCCTGCCTTTTCAAAAGGGTAATGTCTACGGTGTATTTGTGTCAAATTTGGTGCTTGCGTCACCATTTGATAGATTTTTTCCGGTTATCCATTGCACTATATATTGATTAGCTGTTTAATCCATGAGTGTTAGCTTTTCAACCCAATACCGGACTGATTAAAATTTTAGTTTCACAGAGAAACCTGAACTCCAAAACATCTTAAAATTAAGATGAGTTTGACAAATCCCAGTATTCTACTTAAAGTGAGATGCACCAATGCATTCCACGCAGATTGATGCATTTATGTAATTGACATAACAGTTTTGACACTTTGCTGCAGTCCTAGTGGAAATAGTATGGGAGTTGCCTATTTTGGACTGGGTGATGAAAGGATCATGATTACTGATGGTGATAAAATTTAAGTCAACAGCGATGATATCTTTGGATACTTGTGTTCAACATGGGCAGACCTTAAAGTCTATATTCAAAACATAAATCTGAAAACAACGTCTGCAGTTTTTAGCTTGTACAGCAAAGTGCACGATCACTTCGAATGCAAATGGTGTTTGAGCTGCAGGCGGTGACGAAAGCTGGAAATTGGGCAAATAACATGAAGTTCTGATGAGGTGCACGAAAAACGACTGTGAAAGTGAACTTGTGTCATCCTCTAAAGCTGAGGAAATTGTTGACAGAAAAGATCATCTAACCAAGGGTTATGGCTGGCAAAGAAGCTCTGTTGAGTGAACAGATAAGCAAAACATTTCCGCATTAAAGTCACTGTCAAGCAACCACCGTCAATATTCTTCACTCTTTTTCAAAGATGTGTCGGTGATGAAGGGTTCTATGCATAAAATGATACAGACTAAAAAATATTATTCCTGTAATTTCAAGTTGTGTCACCCCTATTCATGAATTAGGATTTTGTTAGCAATATTTGGATTTTTTTTTTTTTACGTGACACATATGCCCTCAATATTCTTGCATTCAGCTACATTGTTTTTCATTACTTTTGCATATGATGTCTTTATTGAACCAATTTAATTACTTTTATGAAGACCAAATGCTGCACAAATCAACAGTAACAACACTGAATGCTTAGACAAACAGTGACCGAAAATATCTGGTCACCACGCCAACTTATCTGGCTATATACCTTTGGTTAAAACAAATACCTTCTCTCAATTCTTTAAAAGGGTCTTCATCACTGAAGACAACTATGACGTATACTCTACCAACTCACCTGCCGCCTAGTCGTTCAATCCTTTCTTTCTCTTTTGGAAGTTCAGGTTTGTGGTCCTGCGTTAGCTCCAGAACTTGGAGGCTGATATCAGAGTCATTTTCTTTCAACCCAACCACAACTGCTGAATCTCCCACATGGGCAACATACATGTGAACTCCCCGAATCACTACCACGCTGGCGGTGGTGCCTGAAGTACTGGGCAGGCCAGTAATGGTCTTTGGCCACTCAGCTGTTAAAAGAAAAGAAAAGGCGAAAGTAATAATTACATAAATTAGGTTGCTCAATGATCAAATTTGCTCACATGTATAAGGTCAACATTGTTGGGTTTACCAATAGATGACAGAAATGCTCCCCAGGTTACCTAACTGCAATCAAATCTTTCAGAATGAAACCACAGATTCTGAAATACAAGGAAACATTAAGATACTGTGTTCTGAGTGTGCTATTGCTAATTTACATTACCAAGTAGGGGTGTGCACCTCTCCCTTATAAAACATGCAGTCCATTTTAATGTAGGATGCTGTTTATTTCGGAGTGTCTACTGCCACAGTACTGTGTCAATAAGAACTCCATTTGTTGATCGACACAGAGCCAATCATATTCCACATTACATCGTGGTGTAGACTGTAACCAATCGCAGTCCAGTTACGCCACTGCCACAGTGCTGTGTCAATAAGTTAGCGCATGCCAGTGTGTCAAATCCGAAAAGGAAAATACCGGAAAACAGAAGGATACCAGCAGGTCGGTAACGTTTGGCGCTGTTCTGCAGAATGGCCCTGCAGAATGGAACATGTCTGACTGTCCCCAGTGTCCCCCGACAGTGTCGCAGTGGCCCAAGCGGGGGTGCAGCCCATGTCACACCTGAAGGCCGTCAGGGGTCTATGGTGATGTTGACGACCCACCCGACCAGTCTTAAAACATGGACCAAGGAGTCTAATGCGCGTGAGTTGAGGGGTGGCCTGAACCCCTGTGGCGCAATGAAAGTGAGGGCCGGCACGTGCCAGCTGAGGTGGGATCCCGAGGGTCATCTCAGTGCCCCCACTAGGCGCACCACAAGTCCGTCTCGCCCACGCTGTCTGGGAAGTGGAGCATGAGCGTGTGTGATAGGACCCAAAAGATAGTGAACTATACCTGGGCGGGGCAAAGCCAGAGAAAACTCTGGTGGATGCCGGCAGCGACCCTGATGTACAAATCGGTCACAGGACCCGGGTACAGCAATGAAAGACTAATCGAACCATCTAGTAACTAGTTCCCTCTGAAGTTCCCTCGGGATAGCTGACGCTCCCAGCTCGTAGTTTTATCTGGTAAAGCGAATGACTAGAGGCCTTGGGGCCGAAATGATCTCAACCTGTTCTCAAACTTTAAATGGGTAAGAGGTCAATAACAGGCAGAACGATTTATGTAAGAGTCACTCATTGGTGCTGTGGCAGTAAACACAATTACTAACTGTTAACACAGAAGAAATGGTGGCATCTGATTGGTGCTGTGTCAAAAGACAAAAGGTTACGTAAGTGACAAAGTACCGTGGCAGCAGCCATTGCCTATTTATTTTGTTCCATATTTGACGACTCCGGGGGCAATGTCTTTCTCCTCACGGATGCTATCTTAAATTGCAACTTGATGCTCACTAACCATTCAGCATGTCGTAACCACACCTATAGTGGTGTTTAAATGAACATTAAGTGTGAAACAAGTTTAAGCAGTAGTGAGTTGGACTTCTGACCCAAGAGCCCTGGTGCCAGAGTCTCAACACGCCCCTAAGCTGAGCGATCCTCTACACTAGTCTGCGCATGCACAAACCCGGTGTCGCAGTCAGATTGGTTCCCCTGCCTTCACTGTGCATGCCTCATGTCAGAGCATTAGCAGCGATTAACAGATTATCACCTCGTTTCTGCTTAAAACTGACTTTCAAATGATTTAAGAGGGTTTTACTTTGTCATCTAATGGTTATTAATCAGGGGTGCACATAACTGGTACTCATGGCGCTTATGCATGCATGCTAAAAATAAATGATGCGTAGCAGAAAACACAAGGGAAGCGCATCATAAGAGGAAAGCAATGACAGATTGTAGGAAAAGTGTTTCCCTCTGCTGTGCATAATCATATTTAGCACACATGAGCAAAATGCGTACCAGTTATGTGCACCCCAGTTAATAATAACATTATTCCCTTTGATTGGTAGAGAGTCAGACTCAGATGCGCTAGTACAGTGCTGCACAATGAAGGCATGGGGACTGATCAGAACTTGGTGACCGTTCTGATTGCAACAATGGGTTTGAATTCCAGTCATGTGAAGCATTTTCTTTTTTTCCCACCATGATAATCATCATAACCAAAACTAATCATAAATGCAAAGGGGCCAGCCTTATTGATAATACAAAAGTCTATGTGTGCATGCAGTGTCAGGGATAGTATTTTTGTTTTATGGTTAGCATTTATCCTACAGCCATTCGTACGTGGCAGTATGATAAATTCAGACTCTGTGAAATTTATTTTTCTACTTCAAGTATAAAATGTCCTAAAAATAAGCATAATCTTAATAATCATAACCATACGTCATCATAAATATTTTGCAACCAGGCAAAGTCACTTCAAAACGTTAATTTCGTCCCTACAGGAAAAATGTAGTTAAAGTTGCTCTAATTTTGGAAAAAACGTACGTAACCTCATAATCACGTGCCCTAGATCGACCAATCCGAAGCGCTATGTACGAATAGAAATACGGCCACGTACAGTCAGTCAGCCCCTACAACCCACTCATCCATATATTTTTTCAGCCTGTTTGTACTCAGCAGGACGCTGCCGGGACTATGTGTACGTTAGGGTCTTACGTAGCTCTTTCCACATGGCGTGGTGACAGGCGATGAAGGCTTTTCTCAGAGCAGCGCACACTTCGCTGTGATCCTTCGACCAAAAGCCTCGCTGTCTCTTCAACAAATCCCACAGATTGTCTCTGGCGAAATGTGCCGCTTCTCGACCTCCATGGCCATCGAACACGGCGAAAAACGCCACAGACCTCCGCGGGTCGCCCACTTTTCCGTCCTCGGACTCACTCTGGACCCAGACCGCAGAAGCCGGACCGGACTCCGTGCTAATGTTCTGCTCGTGCGTGGCTTCTCTCTCCGGCTTTTCGCCTCCGTGTCTTTGCGACTTTGGATCCTCTTCGAGCGGCGACGCCGTCGGCTCGTACTCGATCCTTATCTCCATAACATCCTCCATATATTTTCTGCCTCCCTGATTGGAGAACGCGCTCATACGAAATAAAATCGCGTCGTCCATGGCGGACAGAGCCTAATTTTGTCCAGCTGGACGAACAAAAGCGCACATGAACTCGCTAGCGGAGGCTTATGAGAGAAATATTTAAACCGATTTTGCCGCGATTGTGTGAGCGAAGGCTTCCTTCCTTTTGTTTATCTTCTCCGGACGTCGTGCTGTGCGTAATGACGTCACTCCTTCAACTTCTTCTTTTCCATTTCCTGCAGCGCAGATGTTGTCATGGCGGACTGCTGCCGCTCACTGTTCAAAACGTGTATACGAAATTACAATTTTCTTTTTGTTAAGGGGAACTCCGACTTTTTTTTTCAACTTGGGATCCATTTTTAAATGTTTAGGGGTTCATCTTTCAACTCGGGACAAAACGAACTTAAACAGTGCAATGTTAAATTTATAATGCAAAACGTAAGCAAAAATAATAATAATAATAAAAAAATCTCAGATTAATAAGTACAGACAGTTGCCCAGTTCCAGATCACCTTTTTTAAAGTCCTGCTATACGGAGCCATAATGCAACTGAATGTCCTTTAATTTTGTATTGTTGTATTGGGTATTTGGATGTTATTTAGCTGAAAAAGTCTGGGTGGAGTAGCGCTTCTACTTAAAGCGTGAAGCCACATTATGTGTGGTGCAAACATTTGCCAGAAATGGATCACTTTTGCCGGTTCAGGATCACGACACTCTGTGTCACTTTGGGGTCATTCCTGGCATCTGGCTGGAGCCCTTCTAATGCAGAATGGTACACACTGTGCCCGAGAATGTGTTTTGAACACAAAATGATAGAAATTATGCTTATTAAATTAGAATTTATTAGTTTCGAAAGGCACTGTTATACGTTTTTACGAGCAAAAAATGAAGTGTGGAGGTGAGATTTCTCCCGAATTAAAAAGTAAAAGCCCCCACATATGGTGGGAGGTGATGGTCTAGTGGTTAAGGTGTTGGGCTTGAGTCCAGAAGATCATGGGTTCAAATCCCCGCCTGACTGGAAAATCACTAGGTCCTTAATCCCCTATTGCTCCCGGTGTGTATGTGCGCCTTGTATGGCAGCACCCTGACATTGGGGTGAATGTGAGGCATAATTGTAAAGCGCTTTGAGCGTCTGATGCAGATGGAAAAGCGCTATATAAATGCAGTCCATTTACCATTTACATTCTTGCCCATTCGTGATGTTGAGATGACCCCCAAAGTACACATGACTCACAACTACAGACACGAGGCTGCTGCTTCAGTGATCCACAACCGTCAAATTTTCGCGTCAGAGATAAATTCGTGCAGCAATTAAACAGCAAGACATAACACACTGACATTTTCTACCCAAGTAGGTAAGTACTTTCTCACTCTAGAACCAAAAACACAGAATGGCTAACTCACCTTTGCTACATTTTAGAGATTGTTACTTCCAAACTTGCAGGAATGAGTGAGTCAGAAAAAGCGCGCACACCACAGACACCGGGATGTTTTGATTCCTCTGCTGATCACAAGGACAGCTGGATCTGGTTGAGCTTGTGGTCGTTTGTAGACAAAACATTAGTCTTTCCATTGGTACCAAGTATTAGCTTATTTGCGCTGATTACGAGAAATGGCAGCGCAAATACTACAGCAGTGATCCGGAACCAGCAATGATCCGGAACTGGGCAAGTGACTGTGCTTGTTGCTACTGAACAGGCAAACATCTCATTAGAAGTATTTAGTAGAGAGGGTCTCTATGGCGGTAAATGTCTACGTTTACCTTACTAATTATAAGTAATGATTTTAGGATGACCAGTTATAGTTAACTGCTTACTTTAGTCTCCATCCTTTCAGTAGCGCTGTTCTGCACCACCAAGAACGTACAAGTAGATGTGGGGCTCTGTACAGAATGTTAAGCCCCCGCCATGCCCAACACAGCAAATATTGCCATAATCCAACACAGTTGGGAGGAAAAGAGGCGTGATCAGCACTGTCGGAGCGCAAACAAACTGCCTCGTCCACACCTGTCAGATTGCATCCAGAATGTATGTATACAACACAGACTGCTGTCAGATGGCCATAAAAGGCACTGCAGACTGCCTGATCTCCAAATGTCTGGCAAACACTGGACTGGAGCACTGTGTACCTCACGCACACATGCGTGCGAGTGTGCAGCGTGCGTGTGTGTGTGGTGCATGTGCGCTCTGTGCACACGCGTGGGGCTGCAATTATCACTCAGCCATGTGTGTGTATGTATGCATAATGCTGCATGGGCCACTAAGTGCATGCACGGGGTGCACTGGACAGCTTCACTCAAAGTTTGCTGGCAGTTGGCCATGCAGTCCCTCAGATGGAGCACCTCTCCAGGGAACTTTCTTTTTTCTTGTTTGCCCACTTCAGTAGCACAGCACAACTCTGGACACCGCAATGGTTGGATTATCACATGGAATCAAATTTTTTATTTTGGGTGAGAGGATTTTAACCGCAGGTGGCTGTCCCAGCTTCACGGTCACATCCATGCTGTGAAACACTCCTGGACCACTGTTGGAGGTGAGATTCATGTTTATTAATGGTATAACGGCCTGGCACAAGTTTCATGTTCTAACTCTGTCACCTACAGAGTTAGAAGGTGATCATTTTTTACAGTGTGAGATCCTTGCAGCTCCAAGCCTGACGCGTGCAATGGCACATTACTGTGCATGACAGAGACACAGCTGCTCGTGTTATATGCAGTTATGATGGAGAAATAGTTCACATTATTTACGTCGCCCATGGAAAGGAATGGACAAATATCTGTAGTGTAAGGTCTATTGTGGATATAACAGCCTGTTCAGATTTGTGGCAGCCTTCACACAGTAGCGCACAGAGCTTTCCGTTTGATAGCCACTGTTCACATTCACTGTACATGATAATAATTCATAATTATTAACATGATGAAGTGGGCCACATACAGTTCAACAGTTCCTTTGCGCTTCGGGTGGGTTGGACATTATTATATGTGGCACGTGCAGGTCATACCGGCAGGCTTTGCGGTGCCAGATCCATCTTGAGGTTCCTTCGTATGCACTCAAATCGTTTCGGATCCTGTTTATCCGCCATCTGAATATGTAAATTGTGGTCAGATGGTCCTCAGACTGCACATGGACCACCGTCGGATAGTTGTCCCATCTTGACGGCGCCCAGAGAGTTTTGAACATGTACATCACAGTCGGGGCCGCTGGCCGATTTTGACCAACTGTGTGGACTTCCACAGATGGCTATCAGAATGTTTTGGAACTGAAATCCAACACTTTTCAGATGTGCGCCAATTCATAATTCCAATGCCATTCTGTGTGATTCCGGCTATGTGTGACGGGGGTATTAGCTCTTGCTTTCTTTCTTTCCGCATTTCTTTCTTTCTTTCCTTCTATCTTTCCTAATTTCTTTCATTCTTTCTATCTTTACTTCTATTTTCCTAATTTCTTTCTTTTCTCATTTTCTTTCTTTCCCAATTTCCTTCTTTCATTCTTTATTTCTTCATTTCCTTCTTTCTTTCTTTCTTTCTCCAAGCTGAGTTTTTTGTCTGCACACAGGCCACTCACTATCACAAAGAGGCAAAGTGATTTCCATGTAAATGGTGTCACAATGTCATTTTCAAGTAAAGCCTCTGAGAAAATGAATTTCAGATGACGGCTGAGTGACAACAACACCTGGATTGAATTCTCAAAGATGAGTGGTGCAGCTCTTGTTTAATAGTCCAGTCATAAAAAATAGCTTTGTTTGTCTTCCTGTGTGAAGCGTCAGTCAAACAGCAGAAGACGGAGTGGAAGGAAAATAGCCTCAGATAATATTACCATCTAAATGTGTGTTCATTTAACCTCTGGTCAGGATGATCAAAGTAAATCTTAGGTCAGCTACAGAATGGATTCTCATTGTACCCACAGAACTCATTTATACATGAGTGTAAAGTTACATAGTGAGGGTTAAAAATGAGGAAGACAAAATCAGTGTATTGTTTATTTACGTCATGACCACCCATTAGTCCATCCATTCTTTTATTGTCCATCCTTATATTGGATTTTTTTTTTTTTTTTTTGGATGAGCTCTCAAAACGTGGTATGTATCCACTCCTAACCTCACACAAACTAAAATTTCAGAGCAAAGATTTTCTTCATAGAATTTCTTCACAAAATGAGAAAATGAGAGCGCTCCAAAAATAGATTGATCTTAAGATCAGGTCGGGTCTGGGAGCATAAGCTGATGGCCACATCTACCACACGACACAACCACCTTGGGTTCTGGATGGCAACCACACAGGCAGAACAAAGGCCCATCCCCAACTTTAAAAAGTTTATTTATACTGCATCTGGAAAGTATGCACAGCACTTCACTTTTTCAACATTTTGTTATGTTACAGCTTTATTCCAAAATGAATTAAATACATTTTTTCCCCTCAAAGTGTTGTGTGGGCCGCCGAAGAGGAGGTACTGCTGGCCCACCACCACCAGAGGGCACCCTGTCTGGAGTGCGGGCTCCAGGCACCAGAGGGCGCTGTCACCTCACAGGAGCAGCCAGGGTGACAGCTGTCACCCATCACCTGAGACGAGACAGCTGATATCAATCAACAGGGAGGTATATCAGCAGGACGGCATCTCCACCTCATTGCCGAGATATCGTTTACCAAGGAGGTAACGTATCCAGCCGATTATATCAACCTTAATTACCTTTTGCCTTTATACAGAGAGAGAGAAGAGCAGCAGGAAACAGTATTTGGATAAGTACTCACACTCCTGCACTTTAGTGTTTTCCTGACAAGAGGTGGAGGTGGTGTTCCACCCTGTGTGTTGCTGGGTGCAGCCGCACCCACACCTGACTGTTTTTGTTCCTTGCCAGCAGTACCGGATCCGACGAGCGGAGGCAGTGGCCACCTGGGGTTCGGGACTTGGCGGCTCCAGTATCCCCGGGGTTCGGTGGCAGAGGAAATCGGGTGGTTCCGGTTCGACTCGGACAGACGTCTCCTATCGTCGAGCCTGCCCACACGACACCTTTGGAATTTGGTTACTGCTGTATTTGTAATCTGTTGTGTTTGTTGTGTGAATTCACAACAGTAAAACTTTGTGATTTGACTTTCTCCATTGTCCGTTCATTTGCGCCCCCTGTTGTGGGTCCGTGTTCCTACACTTCCCAACAGGATATCTCGGCCAACGTCATGGATCCCGAGGGGCGTCAACCGGCTGTTGAACGGCCAATGGAAGAACAGGACGCGCAGGCGTCCGCAGGAGGGGTAATCGGTGAGTTGCAGCGGATCCTCTCCGCTTTCACGACTCGGTTAGATTTGATGACCGAGCAGAACGTCCTCCTGAACCGCAGGGTGGAGGCTCTCGCCGCGCAGGTGGAAGCGCGCCCCCCGGGCACCGCTGCGGCTCTCCCTCCCGTAGACCCTGTGCGTAACATTGACGTTCCTCTGGTCGTTCAACGACCCCTCCCACCTTCCCCTGAAGCATACATAAGCCCCCCAGAGCCATACGGAGGCTGTGTGGAGACGTGCGCGGATTTCCTTATGCAGTGTTCGCTCGTCTTCGCACAGCGTCCAGTCATGTACGCGACCGATGCTAGCAAGGTAGCTTATGTAATAAACCTGCTTCGCGGCGAGGCACGCGCTTGGGCTACAGCGCTCTGGGAGCAAAAGTCACGGCTCCTTCAGACATATGATGGGTTTGTGAGGGAGCTCAGAACCGTGTTCGATCACCCCAATAGAGGAGAAACCGCTTCAACTGTGCTACTGTCGATGAGACAGGGGCGTCGGCGCGCAGCTGCCTATGCAGTCGACTTCCGCATCGCGGCTGCGAGGTCCGGCTGGAATAGCACTGCCCTCCGCGCCGCCTTTGTAAACGGACTGTCATTGGTTCTTAAGGAGCACCTGGTGGCTAAGGACGAACTGCGGGATTTAGACGGGCTCATCGATCTTGTCATACGATTAGACAACCGGTTAGAAGAACGTCGGCGGGAACGAGACGAAGGGCGTGGCCGGGCACGCGCCGTCCCTCTCCCTTCCGGATCCGACCGCGCTCCGCCTTCCCCACGCTCCACGGCCCCTGCGCTCCGTGGGGCCACAGCTCCCCCTGCTGACGAAGCTAAAGACACGAGTAGGGCAACATTTAGGGCACCAGATGCACAGAGGAGGCAGGCCCACGGAGCTTGTTTTGTTTGTGGCTCGACAGAGCACCACGTAAGAGACTGCCCCGAGCGGTCAAACTCCAAACGCCCGCCCCTAGAGACAGGGCTAGGGGTGGGCCGAGACATTCACGTGGGACACACCCACATTGCCACACGACTCCCAGTCACGATCCTTTATGAGGACTCAACCCTGAAGGCCCCAGCACTGGTGGACACGGGCTCTGAGGGGAATCTGTTGGATAGCAGATGGGCTAGGGAGATAGGGCTCCCTCTGGTGGCGCTTACCTCGCCTGTACAGGTTCGGGCATTAGATGGCTCCCTACTCCCTCCGATCACGCATAAGACACCACCTGTAACTCTGGTGGTGTCAGGGAATCACCGGGAGGTGATCGAGTTTTTTGTGACTCAGGCCACCTCCCGTGTGGTTTTAGGATTTCCCTGGATGTTGAAGCACAATCCCCGGATTGATTGGCCGTCCGGGGTAGTGGTTCAGTGGAGCGAGACCTGCCATCGGGTGTGTCTAGGTTCCTCCCGGCTCCCGAGCTAAGGAGGAGGTCAGAGTCCCGCCCAATCTGGGGGCGGTGCCGGTGGAGTACCATGACCTTGTCGACGTGTTCAGCAAGGATCTGGCGCTCACCCTTCCCCCCCACCGTCCTTATGATTGTGCCATTGATTTGGTTCCGGGCAGTGAGTTCCCGTCCAGCAGGCTGTACAACCTCTCACAACCTGAGCGCGAATCAATGGAGACCTACATCCGGGACTCGTTAGCTGCCGGGTTGATCCGGAATTCCACCTCCCCGATGGGTGCAGGTTTCTTTTTTGTGGGTAAAAAAGACGGCGGTCTTCGTCCATGCATTGATTATAGGGGGCTGAACGAGATCACGGTTCGCAATCGATACCCGTTGCCCCTGTTGGATTCAGTGTTCATGCCCCTGCATGGAGCCCAAATATTCACTAAGCTCGATCTTAGAAATGCGTACCACCTGGTTCGGATCCGGAAGGGAGACGAGTGGAAGACGGCATTTAACACCACCTTAGGGCACTTTGAGTACCTGGTCATGCCGTTCGGTCTCACAAACGCTCCCGCGACTTTCCAAGCGTTGGTTAACGATGTCTTGCGGGATTTCCTGCACCGGTTCGTCTTCGTATATCTAGACGATATACTCATCTTTTCTCCGGATCCTGAGACCCATGTCCAGCATGTACGTCAGGTCCTGCAGCGGTTGTTGGAGAACCGGCTGTTTGTGAAGGGCGAGAAGTGTGAGTTCCACCGCACATCTTTGTCCTTCTTGGGGTTCATTATCTCCTCCAACTCCGTCGCTCCTGATCCGGCCAAGGTTGCGGCGGTGAGAGACTGGCCCCAACCCACAAGCCGTAGGAAGTTGCAACAGTTCCTAGGCTTTGCTAATTTCTACAGGAGGTTCATTAAGGGCTACAGTCAGGTAGTTAGCCCCCTGACAGCCCTGACCTCACCAAAAGTCCCCTTCACCTGGTCGGATCGTCGCGATGCCGCGTTCAAGGAGTTGAAACGGCGCTTCTCGTCTGCACCTGTTCTGGTGCAGCCCGATCCTAGTCGCCAGTTAGTGGTTGAAGTGGACGCCTCGGACTCAGGGATAGGAGCCGTGCTGTCCCAGAGCGGGAAGACCGATAAGGTCCTTCACCCGTGTGCCTATTTTTCCCGCAGGTTGACCCCAGCCGAACGGAACTATGACGTCGGCAATCGAGAGCTCCTTGCGGTGAAAGAGGCTCTTGAGGAGTGGAGACATCTGTTGGAGGGAACGTCCGTGCCGTTCATGGTTTTCACTGACCACCGGAACCTGGAGTATATCAGGACCGCCAAGCGGCTGAATCCCAGCAAGCCCGCTGGTCACTGTTCTTCGGCCGTTTTGACTTCCGGATCACCTACCGTCCCGGGACCAAAAATCAAAGATCGGATGCCTTGTCCCGGGTACATGAAGATGAGGTCAAAACGGAGTCGTCGGATCCCCCGGATCCCATCATCCCGGAGTCCGCTATCGTGGCCGCCCTCACCTGGGACGTGGAGAAGACCGTCCGGGAGGCCCTGACACGAGACCCGGACCCCGGAACCGGACAGAAGAACAAACTCTACGTCCCACCAGAAGCTAGGGCTGCAGTCCTGGACTTCTGTCACGGTTCTAAGCTCTCCTGTCATCCTGGGGTGCGAAGAACCATGGCAGTCGTCCGGCAGCGCTTCTGGTGGGCGTCCCTGGAGGCCGACGTCCGGGGTTACATCCAGGCCTGTACCACCTGTGCCAGGGGCAAGGCCGACCACCGCAAGACATCGGGATTGCTACAGCCACTGCCCGTGCCTCATCGCCCCTGGTCTCACATCGGCCTGGATTTTGTCACGGGCCTCCCGCCATCCCAGGGAAACACCGTCATCCTCACGATAGTGGACCGATTCTCCAAGGCGGCCCACTTCGTGGCCCTCCTGAAGCTACCAACGGCCCAGGAGACAGCGGACCTCCTGGTCCACCACGTCGTCCGTCTGCATGGGATACCATCAGACATCGTCTCCGATCGCAGTCCCCAGTTCTCCTCGCACGTCTGGAGGAGCTTCTGCCGGGAACTGGGGGCCACGGTCAGTCTCTCGTCCGGGTATCACCCCCAGACCAACGGGCAAGCAGAACGGGCCAACCAAGAGATGGAGCAGACCCTACGTTGTGTGACAGCCGCGCACCCGACGGCCTGGAGTACCCACCTGGCCTGGATCGAGTACGCCCACAACAGTCAGGTATCATCAGCCACCGGCCTCTCCCCTTTTGAGGTGTGTTTGGGGTATCAGCCCCCGTTGTTTCCGGGTGGTTGAGGGAGAGGTCGGTGTGCCCTCGGTCCAGGCCCACCTACGGAAGTGCCGTCGGGTGTGGCGTGCCGCCCGTTCTGCTTTGTTGAAGGCCCGGACGAGGGCGAAGAACCATGCAGACCGGCGGCGGACCCCGGCTCCTACGTATCGTCCTGGGCAGGAAGTGTGGTTGTCCACCAAGGACATTCCCCTACAAGTGGACTCCCCAAAACTGCAGGAACGATACATTGGTCCATTTAAAATCCTCAAGGTCATCAATCCCGCCGCAGTGAGGCTTCAGCTCCCGGCCTCACTGCGGATTCATCCAGTGTTCCATGTTTCCAGGATAAAACCCCATCACACCTCACCCCTCTGCACTCCGGGTCCGGCACCACCTCCTGCCCGGATCATCGACGGCGAGCCGGCTTGGACTGTACGCCGGCTCCTGGACGTCCGACGGATGGGCCGGGGTTTGCAGTATCTGGTGGACTGGGAAGGGTACGGCCCCGAAGAGCGCTCCTGGGTGAAGAGGAGCTTCATCCTGGATCCGGCCCTCCTGGCCGACTTCTACCGTTGCCACCCGGACAAGCCTGGTCGTGCGCCAGGAGGCGCCCGTTGAGGGGGGGGGTCCTGTTGTGTGGGCCGCCGAAGAGGAGGTACTGCTGGCCCACCACCACCAGAGGGCACCCTGTCTGGAGTGCGGGCTCCAGGCACCAGAGGGCGCTGTCACCTCACAGGAGCAGCCAGGGTGACAGCTGTCACCCATCACCTGAGACGAGACAGCTGATATCAATCAACAGGGAGGTATATCAGCAGGACGGCATCTCCACCTCATTGCCGAGATATCGTTTTACCAAGGAGGTAACGTATCCAGCCGATTATATCAACCTTAATTACCTTTTGCCTTTATACAGAGAGAGAGAAGAGCAGCAGGAAACAGTATTTGGATAAGTACTCACACTCCTGCACTTTAGTGTTTTCCTGACAAGAGGTGGAGGTGGTGTTCCACCCTGTGTGTTGCTGGGTGCAGCCGCACCCACACCTGACTGTTTTTGTTCCTTGCCAGCAGTACCGGATCCGACGAGCGGAGGCAGTGGCCACCTGGGGTTCGGGACTTGGCGGCTCCAGTATCCCCGGGATTCAGTGGCAGAGGAAATCGGGTGGTTCCGGTTCGACTCGGACAGACGTCTCCTATCGTCGAGCCTGCCCACACGACACCTTTGGAATTCGGTTACTGCTGTATTTGTAATCTGTTGTGTTTGTTGTGTGAATTCACAACAGTAAAACTTTGTGATTTGACTTTCTCCATTGTCCGTTCATTTGCGCCCCCTGTTGTGGGTCCGTGTTCCTACACTTTCCCAACACAAAGTTCAACACACAAAACCCCATAACGGCAATGTGAAATTGTTTTTTTTTTTTTTTAGATTTTCAGAAATGTATAAAAAAAATAAATAAGAAATCACATGTATTTAAGTATCGACAATGTTTGCTGTGAAGCTCAAAATTGAGCACAGGTGCATCCTGTTTCCACTGATCATCCTTGAGATGTTTCTACAGCTTAATTGGAGTCACCTGGGGTAAATTCAGTTGATTGGACATGATTCGGAAAGACACACACCTGTCTACATGTAAGGTCCCACAGTTGACAGTACATGTCAGAGCACAAACCAAGCATGAAGTCAAAGGAATTTGAGACCTCCGAGACAGGATTGTCTGATGGCACAAATCTGGGGAAGGGTACATAAACGTTTCTGCTGCTTTGAAGGTCCCAATGAGCACAGTGGCCTCCATCATCCATAAATGTAAGAAGTTTGGATCCACCAGGACTCTTCCTAGAGCTGGCTGTCTGTCTAAACTGAGGGATCGGACAGAAGGACATTAGTCACGGTGTTGACAAAGAATCTGATGGCCACTCTGTCAGAGCTCCAGCATTCCTCTGTGGAGAGAGGAGAACCTTCCAGAAGGACAGCCATTTTTGCAAAGTTATGCACAAACAATATCATGGAAAGCAAAGTTTGGGAACATCTGAACGAAATTAAAGTGAAAAACATGCAACACAAAATCTGAAAGGCAGAAATTGCCTTCCACAGCCGTACAACGGCGATGCAGGAACATCTGAGAAGGAAGCACATTATGGCTCATGCTGACAAAGAGGGATAGTCATTTTGGTCAGCTAATAATCGAAGTGCGCAACACATCTGCGCATGCGTGGGTCAAAAATTCCAGCTACCAAACTCACAGCGCTACCACTGAATTTTGTATACGGTAGCATTAGCGGACTGTAAAATTTAAGGCTTACAGGGATTGTTTCAAAGGCTTTAAGCCTTAAGCAACGCATACAATGACAGGGGCGCATTGTGCTGTTTTCAAATGCTCGAAAGGAATTTATAGGCTTGAAAGGTGGCTGAAAACACACGATTGCAAAGCTCCACCAAGTCCACACAAAGACGGAAAGAAGAAGAAATGTGGTTGTAAACCTCCGTTCATTCTACACAATTTCCCCAGAGAAAAGAAAGATCCAGACGGATGTAAAAGACGGACTAAAATTGTAAATTTCTTGCACACATTTATTTTGTCAATATCCTGAAACCATGCCAAATTATAATGTGGTTGATGACATCGTTTTCCTGCATCGGCTTATGACTAATGTCGCCCCATGAATGACGTGGTGCGTAATATTGTAATACTGACATGTTCTATAAACGAACTGCATGCATGCACATATCAATGTATGTCTGTCATCTTATCAAAACAAACGTGACACCAAAGAAGGTATATGTGAGACCCACCTTCCTTGTAGTCATTATGAAGCCGGCAGACTAGGGATTTCTCATCCCTGCTTAGCAAATATTCTGCAGTATCCACAGTTTCAGACTCTGGACTTCGTCTAACCATCCTTCAGTTGCCTTCAGGGGGTCAGAAATTTGTCTGTCTCCAACTATCAACAAGGACCCGTAATCATTTTAGACAGCAGCTCTCTATTCCTCCTTTGTCTGCACCTACGGTAGTTTCTGTACCGATGCAGCACACATAAGGGCAGCCAGCTCTTCTTTCCATTTCTGTCCACTGCCGTACGCAGTCCTGGCTGTAACAGGCAATCCGCAGAGCTTACAAAAATGCTTTAAATCGTCAACTTTCCAGCGGTTGAAATGGTCGAAATCATAGCACTCCTTGCTGCTTTCCGCCATCTTTGCATGTGGATTGGTAGCTGAAAAATTTAGTGTACCCATAATGCACCGCGTGGCCCGAGATGTGCACTTTGCTTATTGGCTAGTTAGCCGCTAAAGGCCCCCTGACACTTGCACGACTTTGATGCACTCACTGTGTCGTGCAGGAGAGTAAATTTGTCATTAACGGGTGTAGACTGAACATGAAAGGGGCACCGGCGCATGCAAATGCACAAAGAAAATTTTGAAATGTTCAAGAAATCACACATAAATGTCATGCAACAAATTAGACAGAGAGACAATCCCCAGAAAAGAAGCCAGAAATTAATTTTCGTGGTCAACACTTGGTAACTGATTATTTACAACTTTTGTCATTTGGGATAACATAAACTACAAATTTCAAGTTGTTACCATATCTCAGTTTCAGCAGTTTTTGAAAAATCTGACAAAAATTCAACATGGCTGCCAGTGTTTTAAGATCAAATCAAATCAAAATCAAATCAATTTTATTTATATAGCACCAAATCACAACAACAGTTGCCCCAAGGCGCTTTATATTGCAAGGCAAAAGCCATACAATAATCACAGAAAAACCCCAACGGTCAAAACGACCCCCTATGAGCAAGCACTTGGCGACAGTGGGAAGGAAAAACTCCCTTTTAACAGGAAGAAACCTCCAGCAGAACCCGGCTCAGGGAGGGGCAGTCTTCTGCTGGGACTGGTTGGGGCTGAGGGGATAAGATGGGACCTGATTATTCAAAACCTTATAAGTAAGAAGAAGAATTTTAAATTCTATTCTAGAATTAACAGGAAGCCAATGAAGAGAGGCCAATATGGGTGAGATATGCTCTCTCCTTCTAGTCCCCGTCAGTACTCTAGCTGCAGCATTTTGAATTAACTGAAGGCTTTTCAGGGAACTTTTAGGACAACCTGATAATAATGAATTACAATAGTCCAGCCTAGAGGAAATAAATGCATGAATTAGTTTTTCAGCATCACTCTGAGACAAGACCTTTCTAATTTTAGAGATATTGCGCAAATGTAAAAAAGCAGTCCTACATATTTGCTTAATATGCGCATTGAAGGATATATCCTGATCAAAAATGACTCCAAGATTTCTCACAGTATTACTAGAGGTCAGGCTAATGCCATCCAGAGTAAGGATCTGGTTAGACACCATGTTCTAAGATTTGTGGGGCCAAGTACAATAACTTCAGTTTTATCTGAATTTAAAAGCAGGAAATTAGAGGTCATCCATGTCTTTATGTCTGTAAGACATTCCTGCAGTTTAACTAATTGGTGTGTGTCCTCTGGCTTCATGGATAGATAAAGCTGGGTATCATCTGCGTAACAATGAAATTTAAGCAATGCTTTCTAATAATACTGCCTAAGGGAAGCATGTATAAAGTGAATAAAATTGGTCCTAGCACAGAACCTTGTGGAACTCCATAATTAACCTTAGTCTGTGAAGAAGACTCCCCATTTACATGAACAAATTGTAATCTATTAGATATGTTGTGTGGGCCGCTGAAGAGGAGGTACTGCTGGCCCACCACCAGAGGGTGTCCTGCATGAATGGCGGGCTTCAGGCATGAGAGGGCACCGCCGCCTCACAGGAGCAGCCGGGAGTGACAGCTGTCACTCATCAACAACTCATCAACACCATCCATAAAAGCCGGGCAGCAACTCCACCTCCCTGCCGAGATATCAGTCTACTAACCAGGTAACCATCTCAGCCATATCATTGCCGTACGCAAGGATAGTTCTGAACGTTTTTGCAGTGGTAACCTTCTATAACTCGCAGCTTGGAGCTGGTTGGTGAGAATTTGGAGGAGTAGGCGAATCCACTCCTAAATTCTTAGTTGTTACATTAGGCACTGCACGGATTGTGTTTCCTGCTACCTTGGAGTGGAGGACTGTGTTCAGTCAGGAAGGAACTGTGAGTTGCTGACTGTTTGCTGGGTGTGCACACACCCACCGTAACCTGTTTCTGCTTCCTGCCAGCAGTACCAGATCTGACAGCTGGAGACAGTGGCCACCTGGGGACTCAGGACTTGGCGGCTCCTGTTTGTTCCAGATCCGTTGGCAGTGGAAATCGGCTCTTCTCTGGACAGACGTCTTCTATCCTCGAGCCTGCCCACACGTCACCTTTGTATTATTGACTTTATTCCAAATCTGCATTTGTCTGTATTCCGTTGTGCCCATTCCACAACATTAAATTGTTGTATTTTTGGCTTATCCATTGTCCGTTCATTTACGCCCCCTGTTGTGGGTCCGTGTCACTACACTTTCCCAACAAGATAAATATGATTCAAACCACCGCTGCGCAGTGCCTTTAATACCTATGGCATGCTCTAATCTCTGTAATAAAATTTTATGGTCAACAGTATCAAAAGCAGCACTGAGGTCTAACAGGACAAGCACAGAGATGAGTCCACTGTCTGAGGCCATAAGAAGATCATTTGTAACCTTCACTAATGCTGTTTCTGTACTATGATGAATTGAGAGAGATGAGATCAGAGTTCAATGTACAGGTAGATTTGTAATGGCTGGTTTTTGACCCCATAAATGTATTACTGACATATAGGAATATGATATTAAACTTTTCAAAAAAGATATTGCTTTGAGGATAGGAGGCAGCCATGACGTAGTACTACGTCATGTCATAATGAAACACCAACTGAGATCATAACCAAACATTCTAAACTCAGTCTTCATGTTCTAGTGGAATCAAAATATAGTCTGGTTTTTTCCTGAATTTTTAGGCTTTACAACGTAATTTTCAAGGCTGCTAGCAATCAATGACGTAGTTGTATGTCATGTCATATCAAGAAAACACCCATCAACACCACATACTGCATGTTAAGCAATGTCAAAACCACAGTTCATTTAAAGGTGACAACTGCTTTTTTGGGCAAAAAATGTCTATATGAACCAGAACCATGGTTTAGTTTTAAGCTAGGTCTGAATAAGAGATCAATTTCAGCAGAGGAATATCAGTCATCATCTTCCTCATCCTCACTCTCACTATCTCCTTCCTTATCACTTCTGGAGGGAGGGAGATCACTTAAAATGAAGGTATTCTCACAGTCTACACAGCCACACAGATCGGTACATTTTAATTTCAGTATAATGCAAGAACAACTTTCTTGCACACAGTGGTTCTTCTTGCAGCTGCAGTGATTTAGTTCTAGCACAGCTTTAGGGGTACATGGAAGCGTCATCCAATGGATTTCTATCTTTCCATCCTTAACAATCCATCCATGACCATCAGGAGAAGGAACACCTTGAAACTGTTCCAAGCAGCGTCTATGTACTGCTGTTTGATAATTTGCCCTGGCAAGATGTAGCTTCAGACAGTCCTGATTGGGTGGGATGGAATCCTCCAGCTTTTTCCCAGTCTTGTACAGGGTGGCCCTAGTTTCCTTTACCTTGAGTCCTCCTGTTTTCGAGTGATGACACGAACTGTTCGATGACAGGCATGAAGTTATCAGGTACATGAAATGTTTCACCAAGTTTGCCAAAACGTTCCACAGACTTCTCCCCACCTTCTCCAATCAGCATATTCACTGTTTTTTTCTTACCAATGCCATGAAATGCACTGATGGAGTCGCACCTAATGAAGTTATGTAAGCCAAGGAGTGCTTTTGCTTTCTGTCTCCAAGATGGTGGTTTATTGTAGATACATCTAATGTCCTGCGCTTGTCTCCCCTGCCAGTCTCAAAGAGAATCTTAGCATCCATTTCATGGGCCTTTGAAACAGCGAGAACCAGCACATCCGTGTCTGGAGACTGAATAACTACTACATCAGTAGTTTTTGCAGCATATGCTGTATGCAACAGCAGACGAGTGTCAGCTTCCTCATGGTCACATGATAGTTGTTCAATGGGCTTGATGACCAGTGAGCCATCAAATGAACTGCAATGAATGACACTTGTCCCCGTGCCCTAGCACAAGCTTGTAGTCCCAGCTTTCTGCACTGTCTGACCAACACTTCAAGAAGAACTCTGGCAGCTGTTCTTTATTTTCTCCAGAGGCAAGGAATTTCTTCCACTGAACTGGCACTTTCTGGTCCTTTGAAAATATGTTGATCACCTTTGACTGTCCCGTTGGTTTGCAACGACGATCCCTCTCGCCATCCTTGATACTTATCCTAGGGTACCGGTCAGGAACAATATGGATATCAGCCACACCATTCTGCCTAGATATATTTGTGATCTTTTGAAGGTAAAGAGTAGCTAATTCACCAAATGTATGGGGGATGCAAGCATCTGGTATCATCTGGAGGACTGCCATTGCATCAACTATCCAGGTTGACTGGGAAGGAGTGGATTCTGCATGGGAACTAGGTACACTGTACTCCAAGAAATGCATCAGGCTGGATTTATCAGTTTTCATTATTCCACCATCTGGGTAAGCTATGGACAGTGGTGAAGGACCCAGAGAATACTTCATAAAGTCTTCGATTGTGATACCCCTAGCACTACCTATGACCACCACCCTTGCCATGAGATTTCTTTCAGCCTTAATCACACCCTGCTTTCCTTTTGCCTTGTTCTCAACTGTTAATCCTACATCATTGAATGATTGATTTTCAGTTTAGGGATCAATGCCTGTCTGCTAAGACAGGGATGGGCCTACCAAGACACAGGCATATGCCACAACCAGATGAAAGCCAGTGATTTATTGGCGTAAAGCATTAAAAAAAGGCTGATTATTAAAAAAACACTTCTTTACATTCAGAAGTTTATTGTGTGATATGAACATTGCAAAACTTTCAAAATTTCAGTGAGAAAAAGTCAAAAACTTGCTTGTCCGTAATTAGATTAAAAAACTACATGAATTTCCTGTGGTTTCGATTGTCGGACAAGATTAACTTATTAACTTAATAAGTTAAGATTAACAAGATTAACTTAACATCTTGGGTATTCATTAGCTTTTTTACATATTTCTCTTCCTAACCTAATGCAACAAAGAGGAAGAATGCATATAATGTAATGGGAATTAAAACATTTTCTTTGCCCATCTTTGTATTCAACATTTATGTAAACAAAGCAATCACTCGCTCTTTTTCAGCTGATAAAAACAACAATCTTACCTGTTTACAACATCCAAGGGAACTTCTTGCTCTTTTCCATCTAATTTACTCCATTCCTGAGCACATTTGATTATTTTTTTCCAGCTAATTTCTGTTAAACTTGTGATTTTATCAGGGCAGTCCACAATGTGGACTACACAAGTGGCCATTTTGAATCAACCGTTTTTGCAGCATGACTCCAGTTTGAAGCGTGAATCGAAGCAATGCTTCGATTCAATGGCTCGTGGCTCTTTGATTCGCTGCTCTTCAAAAGCGGTTAGTCCGCTTCTTAACCCCTCTGAAAGCCATTAAAATATTATGAGTCACTTTTGTGTGGATTAAAGTCACTAATTGGGACTCATGTTTCAGTCAAGAAACGAGAATCGTTCTCCGTTCCGTGCTTCAAACGCTGCGCGGCTCTTCTGCTGAGAGTCCGCTCAGAATTAACTTCAAAACGAATCGCTGACTGATTAAAAGCTGTTTTTTTAATTAACTGGGCCAAGCTGAAGGTGGTAACAAGTGTAAATATATTTCATATAAAATAACAAACATTTCAAAATTGTTTTTTCTCAGTTACCGAGTGTTGACCACGAAACTGCATAAAAATTAATGCTGTCTCTCTGTCTAAATGTGAAGTGGTAGTGAACGCTGTGTGATCTACTCACCAATACTACATGCAGCTCGTCGAGTAAAGAAAAAGTGAACAGTGTGAGTGATTGTGTCAGCACACAGCATCGCAGCACAGCTCATTTGTACGATTATAACAAGATGTTAAATCTATCACAAACATTCTTTAACAGCTGCACACAAGAAGGAAAGAACATGCAACTGTTTTACCAAACCATTACAATGTACCTTTTAAGACGGCTCCAAATGCTTTCCCCACCTCAGCATGCGTGTGTGAGAAAAGCAGCAACTGGAGTACTCCTGTGTGATTCTGGAAACGATTAGAGGCGTTTTCAGCAGCTAACTCGGACAAAAAATGATTAATCCGTTACAAAATAATTATTTTATATACACAGCATCAAGTGCACAACGCGTGGCAGCCAGTGGAACAAAGCACGGCGTCCAGCTGGGAACACAGTGGGTGGGATCGTCACAACGTTGTGCGTGCAAGTGCACGGATCAAAGTCGTGCAAGTGTCAGGGCACCTTAACACTAACATTTACTGTTGTATGTAACTGTTGGGCACCCCTGATGATTTCCATGATTTTCCTTTATAAATCATTGTTTGTTTGGATCAGGAATTTCAGTTAAATATATCATATAGCAAACACAGTGATATTTGAGAAGTGAAGTTTATAGGATTTATAGAAAGTGTGCAATAATTCTTTAAACAAAATTAGGCAGGTGCATAAATTTGGGCACCCCAACAGAGAAAATACATCAATATTTAGTAGATCCTCCTATTGCAGAAATAACAGCCTCTAAACGCTTCCTATAGGTTCCAGTGAGAGCCTGGATTCTGGTTGAAGGTATTTTGGACCATTCATCTTTACAAAGCATCTCAGGTTTGTTGGTTTCTGAGCATGGACAGCCAGCTTAAAATCACACCACAGATTTTCAATAATAATCAGGTCTGGGGACTGAGATGGCCATTCCAGAATGTTGTACTTGTTCCTCTGCATGAATGCCTTAGTAGATTTTGAGCAGTGTTTAGGGTTGTTGTCTTGTTGAAAGATCCAGCCCCGGTGCAACTTCAACTTTGTCGCTGATTCTTGAACATTCTTCTCAAGAATCTGCTGATATTGACTGGAATCCATGTAACCCTCAACTTTATCAAGAGTCCCAGTACCTGCACTGGCCACACAGCATGATGGAACCACCTCCAAATTTTACTGTCGATAGCAAGTGTTTTTCTTGGAATGCTGTGTGTGTTCTTATCTGCCATGCATACAACCCCTTCTTAAGTTCAAATAACTCCATTTTAGTTTCATCAGTCAACACCACGTTATTCCAAAATGAAGCTGGCTTGTCCAAATGTGCTTTAGCATACCTCAAGCGACTCTGTTTGTGGTGTGTAGGCAGAAAAGGCTTCCTCTGCATTACTCTCTTATCCAGCATCTCTTTGTCCAAAGTGTGCTGTGTAGTTGAACGATGCACAGAGACACTATCTGCAGAAAGATCATGTTGTAGGTCTTTGGAGCAGGTCTGTGGGTTGACTATGACTGTTCTCACCATCCTTCACTTCAGCTTATCTGAGATTTTTCTTGGCCTGCCACTTCGGGCTTTAACTAGTACTGTGCCTGTGGTCTTCCATTTCCTCACTATGTTCCTCACAGTGGAAAATGACAGCTGAAATCTCTTAGTTAGATTTTTGTACCATTCTCAGGGTCCCTCCCTTGCCGCTGCGAGCAATTAACTTTGCAGCACTCCTCTCCCCTCTCGTGACTCCTCTCTGGCGTCTCTCTTCCCATACACCTGTCACACACACACACCAAGGCCAGCAGACGCACAGCAAACCGTCCCTCGAGCCAAAGACTGGAACTTCATGAGCACCACTACACAAACACAAAGTGTACTCACGGACACGGCAGGATTATCCCCTGCCGCTGCGTGTGATCCGTGTTGTGGTGCTCCTCCCAGACAGTAATGCAACTGGATCCACTGGCATCTGTGTCGGTGTAAATCCTGCTCTCTAGCCTTTCTACCTGTAGTCTGCTCTCTGTGCCTCACACCTCAGCATGCCACCGCCCTGCTCAAGATACAACCCCCTTCTGCCAAACTCCACAGTCTTATTGCCACTTTACGAGGTCTGTTAGAAAAGTAATGGACCTTTTTATTTTTTGCAAAAACTATATGGATTTGAATCATGTGTGATTGCATCAGCCAAGCTTGAACCTTCGTGCACATGCGTGAGTTTTTTCACACCTGTCGGTTGCATCATTCGCCTGTGAGCACGCCCTGTGGGAGGAGTGATCCAGCCCCCTCGTCAGATTTTCATTGTCAGGACATTGGCTGATCGACTGCCGGTTTGCTTCATCAAATTTTTTTCAGAAAGTGTGAGAGACAGCCAGGTGGAAACCATTTGGAAAATTCAGATGGCTTTCGGTGAAGATTTTATGGGGATCACACAGATTAAGGAGCATTACAACTGGATTAAAGATGGCTCACAGCGGCGGATGGCGCGCCGCACACCGAGCGGCGATCCACAGGCTCAAACGACCAGATCATTTCCAAAGTGAACGCTTTGTTGATCCGGGACATCATCTGACTACCAGAGAAATGGCAAGACAGCTGGACATAGCACTTTTTCGGCACATTCCACTGTTACAGGAGTTTTTGTAATGGAAAGAGGAGCAGAGAAATTCGCCACGGAGCCGCTCATGGCGCGGGACGAAAGCACCTCCGTGTTGGTCTCACAGGACAAGCCCTAACATGCCCAGCTCTTGCACCATTCGAAAGATTTAGACGGCTTTTGGTGGCTTTTCAGTCGTGTGACTATCCGAGAAATTGTGGACAAGCTGGACATGCCACACCATGTCCTGTGAGGCTTCATCACGGCGTTGCTTTTTGTTCTGTGCCCTGCGCCTCCGTCCCGACGCACGAATTTCTCTGTGCGTCTTTCTGAAATCTCTGACAAAGTAAACACTTTGTTGATCCGGGACGTCGTCTGACTACCAGAGAAATGGCAGAAGAGTTTGACATCAGCAGTTTTTCGGCATGAAAAGATGTGTGGAGGACTTCACTCATTGGGACGGAGGCGCCGGGCACAGAACAAAAAGCAACGCTGTGATGAAGCCTCATAGGACATGTTGTGGCATGTCCAGCTCGTCCACAATTTCTCAGATAGTCACACGACTAAAAAGCCACCGAAAGCCGTCTGAATTTTCCGAATGGTGCAAGAGCTGGGCATGTTAGGGCTTGTCCTGTGAGACCAACACGGAGGTGCTTTCGTCCCGCACCATGAGCGGCTCCGTGGCGAATTTCTCCACTCCTCTTTCCATTACAAAAACTCCTGTAACAGTGGAATGTGCCGAAAAAGTGCTATGGCCAGCTGTCTTGCCATTTCTCTGGTAGTCAGACAATGTCCCGGATCAACAAAGCGTTCACTTTGGAAATGATCTGGTCGTTTGAGCCTGTGGATCGCCGCTCGGTGCGCTGCGCGCCATCCGCCATTGTGGGCCGTCTTTAATCCAGTTGTAATGCTCCTTACTGGACCACTACTCCTACAAGGCATGCTCACAGGTGAATGACGCAACCATCAGGCATGAAAAAACTCACGCATGCGCACGAAGGTTCAAGCTTGGCTGATGCAATCGCACATGATTCAAATCCATATAGTTTTTGCAAAAAATAAAAAGGTCCGTTACTTTTCTAACAGACCTTGTACACACCATGCTCCAGTGTGCTAATTGCAGGTGATGTCAAATTAAACAAAAATCAGGTTTGGTTGGGTTTGCCATGACAACCACTGGGGAGGCAAAACTAACCCTAAACCTAACCCTAACCCTAACCCTCCAAGACTCCAAAGCAAAACAACAACAAATAAAATAAAACCCTCCCCAGGGCTGGAAAACACCCCCCACCCACACACACACACACACACACACACACACACACACACACACACACACACACACACACACACACACACACACACACACACCACACACACACACACACACACACACACACACACACTATCGTTCTAGTCCCTGCAACACACACAGGAAGCTAGTGTTGTGGAAGTGTAGGAACACGGACCCACAACAGGGGCGCAATGAACGGACAATGGAGGAAGATAAATAACAAGTTTTACTATTGTGAAACAAGCACAATAATTACAACAATCACAATTTGGGGCCGAATCCGCTGGTGTCGTGTGGGCAGGCTCGAAGGTAGGAGACGCCCGTCTCAGTAGAACCGGAACCACCCAGATCTCCTCTGCCACCGAACCCTGGAGATGCTGGAACCGCCAAGTCCCGAATTCCCAGGTGGCCACTGCCTCCGCTCGTCGGATCCGGTACTGCTGGCAGGAGAGAGCACACACACAGGTGGGATGCGAGCACCCGATAATGGAGAGGGGAGAAGCCGCCTCCACCTCTTGTCAATGTACAACAGGAAGGTGAGTACTTATCCAAGCAATAAGCTCCTAGTAGTCAACACTCCTGAAAAGGCTTTACAAATGATTAGTCAGTTTACACTAAATGTGCATGCGGAGATTACTACCTCAGTCGTAGACGATATCTCGGCACTGAGGTGGAGACGCCGTCCTCCTGATATACCCTGGTGCTGAGTTGAAACAGCTGTGTCCCATAATGGGTGACAGCTGTCACCTTGGCTGCTCTCACCAGGTGGCGACGCCCTCTGGTGGTGGTGGGCCAGCAGTACCTCCTCTTCAGCGGCCCACACATAACAGCTAGTCTCTGTAACGGGCTGGTTGTTGACCAAAGTTCACACGAGTGGAGCAGTGAGGCAAATCCTGAGGCGTATCCAACTGCTGCTCTGGTGCAGCTGGAAAGCACCCATACAAAACAGGAAGTTTGTATTCCGTGGCCTGATGGGTCCGTTCTCTGGGCAGTGCAGTCTGCTCATGCCCACCTTTCTCAGGACGCACTCTATATACAACCCCAGTGTTCCCTACACAATCCAAAATTACATAAGGTTCAGGGTCCCACTAGGTGCTCAGCTTACCCCTTCCGGCATCTGTTACGTATCCACACACGTTCCCCACATTTGTGTTGGGAGGCTGCAGCAGCTGCTTTCTGACGTGCAATGTTATAGGCCAATGAAAATTTGAAATGGTGGTCATTCACCCACCCTGTCAAATAAAACGGTGAGTGCTCAGAACTTAAACCAAGGCCCATATACACAGGGAGTTGTAAATGTCTATCAAACATCGAAAATGAGGGGGCATAATCCGTCGCACTATGCACTGTATTATTGTAGGCAAGGACCAACTCTGGGATGTAATTTTGCCAA
Source organism: Thalassophryne amazonica (assembly GCF_902500255.1). Taxonomy (NCBI): domain Eukaryota; kingdom Metazoa; phylum Chordata; class Actinopteri; order Batrachoidiformes; family Batrachoididae; genus Thalassophryne; species Thalassophryne amazonica. The sequence continues at coordinate 93,786,413 of NC_047111.1, forward strand.
CTACGCTGTCTTGCTTCTAAGTAGCGAAGCATATTTAGCAACGTTTGATTGAAACGCTCTACGCTACCATTGCCCACAGGATGATATGATGTTGTTCTGCTCTTAGCTATGCCATATAAATCACAGACATGCTGTATTAAAGCAAACTCAAAGTTTGGGCCACTATCAGAATGGAAACGTGCAGGACAACCAAACTGCTGTATTATGTGCTTCCAAAGCATTTTTACTGTCGTTTGTGCAGACTGATCTAAAGTGGGGACTGCCCATGCAAAACGGGTAAAGTGGTCGGTTGCAACTAAAATGTTTTGGTATGTGTCCGTCGGTCAGCCAAGAGTTAAAAAAATCAATCCCAATAATCTTGAGTGGATAAGTGGCTCTGAGTGGATTAAGTGGGGCTCTACGCGGCTCTTTTGGAGACTGCACATAACACTTCTCATGGAATGCCCGTACCTCCCTCTCCATGTCAGGCCAGTAGAATGTTTGGCGAAGCCAGGCAAGAGTTTTATCCACACCGGAGTGGGCCCCGGCCTCGTGAATCTTCTGCCATACCTCCTCCCAATGGGAACTCGGACACACAACCTGATGGTGCTGCTCATGACTCCGTCCATCAATGAATGTTCAATATAATAAGCCTTCTCTCACCGTCAGCGTTTTCCATTGCCGGAGTAATTTTTGGGCTCGGCCAGTAAGCACCAGGCGATGGGAGTGGGTTGGGAAGCTCCCCTCAATGACATGCCCCATCACGGCCTGGATGTCCGGATCCAAACTTTGGGCCTCCATCCATCCATCCTCAGGTGTTACATTGACAGTTGTGCTAATCACTAATCTTTGATCAGGCTCCTCTGCTGGTGCTTTGATCCCTTTTGATGGGACAGGAAATCTAGACTGAACGTCAGCATTGATGTTAGCTTTACCTTAACGGTATTTCACGGTGTAGTGAAATGAGGTTAGCTGTGCCACCCAGCGTTGCTTCACTGCTCCAAGATGCGCTGTCTGCAGATGAGCAAGAGGGTTAATATCTGTGTAGATGGTAAATTCTGCACCTGTGAAAAAATCTTTGAATTTTTCGGTCACAACCCATTTAAGGGCCAACAGTTCAAGTTCATAACAGCTGTAGTTAGCATCATTCTGTTCAGTTGGATACAGGCTCCTACTAGTGCAGGCTATGACACGTTCATGACCATTCTTTCAGAGTCTTTCAGAAAGCGCTGTAACTAGGTTTAAGGATATGATTCCTTCTTTATGTTCTCTAATGTCATATACCAACACAGAGCAGAGTAGCTACCTAAACTCTGTAAGGGAGTTAGAGTATCTTGTCAATAGTTTTACATCCTCATTGAAGACAACTTTGGATGCTGTAGCTCCTCTGAAAAAGAGAGCTTTAAATCAGAAGTGTCTGACTCCGTGGTATAACTCACAAACTCGTAGCTTAAAACAGATAACCCGTAAGTTGGAGAGGAAATGGCGTCTCACTAATTTAGAAGATCTTCACTTAGCCTGGAAAAAGAGTTTGCTGCTCTATAAGAAAGCCCTTCGTGAAGCTAGGACATCTTTCTACTCATCACTAATTGAAGAAAATAAGAACAACCCCAGGTTTCTTTTCAGCACTGTAGCCAGGCTGACAAAGAGTCAGAGCTCTATTGAGCTGAGTATTCCATTAACTTTAACTAGTAATGACTTCATGACTTTCTTTGCTAACAAAATTTTGACTATTAGAGAAAAAATTACTCATAACCATCCCAAAGATGTATCGTTATCTTTGGCTGCTTTCAGTGATGCCGGTATTTGGTTAGACTCTTTCTCTCCGATTGTTCTGTCTGAGTTATTTTCATTAGTTACTTCATCCAAACCATCAACATGCTTATTAGACCCCATTCCCAAATCTGGCCAATTTTTTTGGGATCCTCCAAACTGTGACTGTCTAGCGTTGGGACCAGGAGGCAGAGCTGTGGTCTTATACACCTCTCTGCAGCTTCTCTCCCCCTGCCATCCCCCTATTACCCCATCCCCGTAGAGACGGTGCCTGCTCCCAGACCACCAATAACTAGCAAAAATCTATTTAAGCATAAAAATTCAAAAAGAAAAGATAATATAGCACCTTCAATTGCACCACAGACTAAAACAGTTAAATGTGGTCTATTAAACATTAGGTCTCTTTCTTCTAAGTCCCTGTTGGTAAATGATATAATAATTGATCAACGTATTGATTTATTCTGCCTAACAGAAACTTGGTTACAGCAGGATGAATATGTTAGTTTAAATGAGTCAACACCCCCGAGTCACACTAACTGTCAGAATGCTCGTAGCACGGGCCGGGGCGGAGGATTAGCAGCAATCTTCCATTCCAGCTTATTAATTAATCAAAAACCTAGACAGAGCTTTAATTCATTTGAAAGCTTGTCTCTTAGTCTTGTCCATCCAAATTGGAAGTCCCAAAAACCAGTTTTATTTGTTATTATCTATCGTCCACCTGGTCGTTACTGTGAGTTTCTCTGTGAATTTTCAGACCTTTTGTCTGACTTAGTGCTTAGCTCAGATAAGATAATTATAGTGGGCGATTTTAACATCCACACAGATGCTGAAAATGACAGCCTCAACACTGCATTTAATCTATTATTAGACTCTATCGGCTTTGCTCAAAAAGTAAATGAGTCCACCCACCACTTTAATCATATTTTAGATCTTGTTCTGACTTATGGTATGGAAATAGAAGACTTAACAGTATTCCCTGAAAACTCCCTTTTGTCTGATCATTTTTTAATAACATTTACATTTACCCTGATGGACTACCCTGCAGTGGGGAATAAGTTTCATTACACTAGAAGTCTTTCAGAAAGCGCTGTAACTAGGTTTAAGGATATGATTCCTTCTTTATGTTCTCTAATGTCATATACCAACACAGAGCAGAGTAGCTACCTAAACTCTGTAAGGGAGTTAGAGTATCTTGTCAATAGTTTTACATCCTCATTGAAGACAACTCTGGATGCTGTAGCTCATCTGAAAAAGAGAGCTTTAAATCAGAAGTGTCTGACTCCGTGGTATAACTCACAAACTCGTAGCTTAAAGCAGATAACCCGTAAGTTGGAGAGGAAATGGCGTCTCACTAATTTAGAAGATCTTCACTTAGCCTGGAAAAAGAGTTTGTTGCTCTATAAGAAAGCCCTTCGTGAAGCTAGGACATCTTTCTACTCATCACTAATTGAAGAAAATAAGAACAACCCCAGGTTTCTTTTCAGCACTGTAGCCAGGCTGACAAAGAGTCAGAGCTCTATTGAGCTGAGTATTCCATTAACTTTAACTAGTAATGACTTCATGACTTTCTTTGCTAACAAAATTTTGACTATTAGAGAAAAAATTACTCATAACCATCCCAAAGATGTATCGTTATCTTTGGCTGCTTTCGGTGATGCCGGTATTTGGTTGGACTCTTTCTCTCCGATTGTTCTGTCTGAGTTATTTTCATTGGTTACTTCATCCAAACCATCAACATGCTTATTAGACCCCATTCCTGCCAGGCTGCTCAAGGAAGTCCTACCATTATTTAATGCTTCAATCTTAAATATGATCAATCTATCTTTGTTAGTTGGTTATGTACCACAGGCCTTTAAGGTGGCAGTAATTAAACCATTACTTAAAAAGCCATCACTTGACCCAGCTATCTTAGCTAATTATAGGCCAATCTCCAACCTTCCTTTTCTCTCAAAGATTCTTGAGAGGGTAGTTGTAAAACAGCTAACTGATCACCTGCAGAGGAATGGTCTATTTGAAGAGTTTCAGTCAGGTTTTAGAATTCATCATAGTACAGAAACAGCATTAGTGAAGGTTACAAATGATCTTCTTATGGCTTTGGACAGTGGACTTATCTCTGTGCTTGTTCTGTTGGACCTCAGTGCTGCTTTTGATACTGTTGACCATAAAATTTTATTACAGAGATTAGAGCATGTCATAGGTATTAAAGGCATTGCGCTGCGGTGGTTTGAATCATATTTGTCTAATAGATTACAGTTTGTTCATGTAAATGGGGAATCTTCTTCACAGACTAAAGTTAATTATGGAGTTCCACAAGGTTCTGTGCTAGGACCAATTTTATTCACTTTATACATGCTTCCCTTGGGCAGTATTATTAGACGGTATTGCTTAAATTTTCATTGTTACGCAGATGATACCCAGCTTTATCTATCCATGAAGCCAGAGGATACGCACCAATTAGCTAAACTGCAGGATTGTCTTACAGACATAAAGACATGGATGACCTCTAATTTCCTGCTTTTAAACTCAGATAAAACTGAAGTTATTGTACTTGGCCCCACAAATCTTAGAAGCATGGTGTCTAACCAGATCGTTACTCTGGATGGCATTTCCCTGATCTCTAGTAATACTGTGAGAAATCTTGGAGTTATTTTTGATCAGGATATGTCATTCAAAGCGCATATTAAACAAATATGTAGGACTGCCTTTTTGCATTTACGCAATATCTCTAAAATCAGAAAGGTCTTGTCTCAGAGTGATGCTGAAAAACTAATTCATGCATTTGTTTCCTCTAGGCTGGACTATTGTAATTCATTATTATCAGGTTGTCCTAAAAGTTCCCTAAAAAGCCTTCAGTTGGTTCAGAATGCTGCAGCTAGAGTACTGACGGGGACTAGCAGGAGAGAGCATATCTCACCCGTGTTGGCCTCCCTTCATTGGCTTCCTGTTAATGCTAGAATAGAATTTAAAATTCTTCTTCTTACTTATAAGGTTTTGAATAATCAGGTCCCATCTTATCTTAGGGACCTCATAGTACCATATTACCCCATTAGAGCGCTTCGCTCTCAGACTGCGGGCTTACTTGTAGTTCCTAGGGTTTGTAAGAGTAGAATGGGAGGCAGAGCCTTCAGCTTTCAGGCTCCTCTCCTGTGGAACCAGCTCCCAATTCAGATCAGGGAGACAGATACCCTCTCTACTTTTAAGATTAGGCTTAAAACTTTCCTTTTCGCTAAGGCTTATAGTTAGGGCTGGATCGGGTGACCCTGGACCATCCCTTGGTTATGTTGCTTTAGACGTAGACTGTGTTTCATAATTATTGTATGGCCTTGCCTTGCAATGTGGAGCGCCTTGGGGCAACTGTTTGTTGTGATTTGGCGCTATACAAGAAAAAAGTTGATTGATTGATTGATTCCTGCCAGGCTGCTCAAGGAAGTCCTACCATTATTTAATGCTTCAATCTTAAATATGATCAATCTATCTTTGTTAGTTGGTTATGTACCACAGGCCTTTAAGGTGGCAGTAATTAAACCATTACTTAAAAAGCCATCACTTGACCCAGCTATCTTAGCTAATTATAGGCCAATCTCCAACCTTCCTTTTCTCTCAAAGATTCTTGAGAGGGTAGTTGTAAAACAGCTAACTGATCACCTGCAGAGGAATGGTCTATTTGAAGAGTTTCAGTCAGGTTTTAGAATTCATCATAGTACAGAAACAGCATTAGTGAAGGTTACAAATGATCTTCTTATGGCTTCGGACAGTGGACTTATCTCTGTGCTTGTTCTGTTGGACCTCAGTGCTGCTTTTGATACTGTTGACCATAAAATTTTATTACAGAGATTAGAGCATGTCATAGGTATTAAAGGCATTGCGCTGCGGTGGTTTGAATCATATTTGTCTAATAGATTACAGTTTGTTCATGTAAATGGGGAATCTTCTTCACAGACTAAAGTTAATTATGGAGTTCCACAAGGTTCTGTGCTAGGACCAATTTTATTCACTTTATACATGCTTCCCTTGGGCAGTATTATTAGACGGTATTGCTTAAATTTTCATTGTTACGCAGATGATACCCAGCTTTATCTATCCATGAAGCCAGAGGATACACACCAATTAGCTAAACTGCAGGATTGTCTTACAGACATAAAGACATGGATGACCTCTAATTTCCTGCTTTTAAACTCAGATAAAACTGAAGTTATTGTACTTGGCCCCACAAATCTTAGAAGCATGGTGTCTAACCAGATCGTTACTCTGGATGGCATTTCCCTGATCTCTAGTAATACTGTGAGAAATCTTGGAGTTATTTTTGATCAGGATATGTCATTCAAAGCGCATATTAAACAAATATGTAGGACTGCCTTTTTGCATTTACGCAATATCTCTAAAATCAGAAAGGTCTTGTCTCAGAGTGATGCTGAAAAACTAATTCATGCATTTATTTCCTCTAGGCTGGACTATTGTAATTCATTATTATCAGGTTGTCCTAAAAGTTCCCTAAAAAGCCTTCAGTTGGTTCAGAATGCTGCAGCTAGAGTACTGACGGGGACTAGCAGGAGAGAGCATATCTCACCCGTGTTGGCCTCCCTTCATTGGCTTCCTGTTAATGCTAGAATAGAATTTAAAATTCTTCTTCTTACTTATAAGGTTTTGAATAATCAGGTCCCATCTTATCTTAGGGACCTCGTAGTACCATATTACCCCATTAGAGCGCTTCGCTCTCAGACTGCGGGCTTACTTGTAGTTCCTAGGGTTTGTAAGAGTAGAATGGGAGGCAGAGCCTTCGGCTTTCAGGCTCCTCTCCTGTGGAACCAGCTCCCAATTCAGATCAGGGAGACAGATACCCTCTCTACTTTTAAGATTAGGCTTAAAACTTTCCTTTTCGCTAAGGCTTATAGTTAGGGCTGGATCGGGTGACCCTGGACCATCCCTTGGTTATGTTGCTTTAGACGTAGACTGTGGGGGGGTTCCCATGATGCACTGTTTCTTTCTCTTTTTGCTCCGTATGCATCACTCTGCATTTAATCATTAGTGATCGATCTCTTTTTCCTGGTTCTTTCCCTCAGCCCCAACCAGTCTCAGCAGAAGACTGCCCCTCCCTGAGCCTGGTTCTGCTGGAGGTTTCTTCCTGTTAAAAGGGAGTTTTTCCTTCCCACTGTGGCCAAGTGCTTGCTCATAGGGGGTCGTTTTGACCGTTGGGGTTTTTCATAATTATTGTATGGCCTTGCCTTGCAATGTGGAGCGCCTTGGGGCAACTGTTTGTTGTGATTTGGCGCTATATAAGAAAAAAGTTGATTGATTGATTGATTGATTCTGAACCTGAGACAAAACAGCACCGCATCCCTGGTTGCTAGCGTCTGTATACACAATAAAAGGCTTATCATAATGGGCATATGCAAGGACTGGGGCCTGCGTTAGAGCCTTTTTAAGGACATCAAAGGAGGCTTGGGTCTCTGGTCCAAATTACTTTCTAGGACTGTGACCTTTTGTCAACAGGGATACCAGTTAAAAGCCTGTTCAGGGGCCGGTCTAATTTGGCAAATCTGGCAACAAACCGTCTGTAATATCCAGCTAAACCTAGGAATGCTCTAACCTGCTTAATGATGGTTGGAAAAGGCCAATCACTCGCTCTGTTATGTTTCGGACGCGGTCGGAGCACCGACCCAGCGTTTGAAAGGACCCAGCATAAAATAAGCAGAGCACGGTTCAAAAGATAACAGAATTTAATAAACATAACAGTGTGTGCAGTGCTAAACAACTAAAAAGTCTGCGGTCTGGTGAGGTGAAAACACGGCGCGCTCTCAACAGCGCAAACGGTCCGGAGCCACAGCAGTTCAGACCCAGGGACCCCGCCGACACCCCCCAGGTGGCCGCGACAAACCGAGTCTGTGAAGAAAGAAAACATGAGGTGAGTCCAATTCCACACAGAGAGACACAACTCAAAGGTGCACGCAATCAGCAAACACTTCCTGGCTTAAATCTATACATCAGCTTCTCACCCTGCAGGCACGGAACAACTCAGTTCAAATCTCCACTGCAGCAGAAGCTGATTAGACAATTAGCATAACACGACAGCTCACTAACACAAGGTGTGAGGGACACCAAATCCACTGTCATTACTTCATAAAAGTCACCAAAACCAAATTACCTCAGGAAGTGTGCTGACGAGCGTGAGACCTCACCCAATCCTCCTTCACAGACTGTGGTGTCAAACCTGGAGCGGTCTCTGGGTCCGTGATGGTGAGATTGTTCTCCTGACGTCGATCTCACACGTCTGCTCACAAGGTCGAGTCTCTGGCCATCACACACTGTGCATTCAAGGTTTAAATGCAGCAATCTCTGATCAAGACAAAATACACCACAGCTGTGAGTCCTGATAACCTGCACGTGAAAACAAGCCTCAGGTGTTCAGGGTGAGGTCCTAATGCTCAGCCACTCAGTCCTGAATGCATACCACCTGGTGGGAGAAACAGAAAACAAAAACCAAGCCAGCCAAACACCCCAGCCCACAACAGTACCCCACCCTCACGGGAAGCCTCCCGGCGACCATACGGACCTGGGCCAGAAAAAACAAAGCCCCCCTCCAGGGACCATGGCTGGAATGTGGGCTGGGAACAAAAAACACCTCCTGCAGCTTCAGTTTCAGCTCCTTGTGCTGACGATCCAGCTGGGGAAGGCCCGTCTCCAGGAGCTGTGCATTACTGTGCTCTGACGACAGCTCCATCATCAGCTGCTCAACCTGCAATGTTAATTTCTTCATGCAGTCATTGATCATCTCAGTGTTGAGCTTCTCTAGTTCTTCCTTCAGCTGGATAATGCACGCTTCCAGCCGCCTCTTCTCTGTCAACAGGGAACTTTGTGCCGAGACTATCACTCTCATCCTGGAGCTCATCCTTTCTCACCCTGAGCGTGTCTGCAGTAGACTGCTCCGTAGCTGACACTCCAGTGCAGAGATATCCTTTGTTGACTTTAATGGTCTTGCCCTCTGTTTCATTTAGCAAGCCTGTTAGAGTCTCCACCTTTGCGTTCATTCCTGTCGACTCTTGCTTTAGTTGTTCACTTTGCATAATTTTGGCCAGGAGTTCTTGAACCTGTGCACTCAGCCTTCTTCCGACTGTGTGGTAAAGTCTTCTTAGTCATAAAACAAAAAAAAGAAAAGACAAACACAAACAACCATACCAACCCCCCCCCTCCCCAGAGGACCGTCCCATCAAACCCCGGGAAGAGGAGAAGAGAAAAAAACAACCCAAACTTAAGCTTGCAAAAAAAAAACTCTAACACCCCCCCCCCCCCCCCCCCCGGACGACATGTAGGGACCAACACCCCCCAGAGGACATCCCGCCAGCTCCAGGAGTAATAACCACAGCCGAGGTCCCTCTGGGATCCAAAGTCACCCACGGGGACTCCCAGCGCCTCCCAGAGGACCGTTCCATCAAACCCCAGGAGACGCCCCCCCTCATGACTAACAGACCCAGCCCCGGCCGTCTATGGCTAGATGGACCCACTGCCCTTTCCCCCCCAGGGGACACCACAGTCACACCCTGAGGGCGGAAACTGGGGGAAAAAAAAAACATACAAACAAAACAACAACCCCAACCCTACCCCCTCAGCGCAGTGGAAACTGGAAGTACGTCCAGTGTTACCAACCACGACTATACCCCAAAAGTCAACCGGGAGGAGTGGAACAGCGGTAATGGCGTACGGCACAAGACGGCGCCACCCCTCCGACTTTTAAACCAGCCACCAGCTGCGGGTATATTCCACTGCCCCTAACCTCAGCTACGCCGATGGCATATGGCTCAAAGGCGTGCTGAAGCCGGAGGTGGAACAGGGAATCAACAAAAAAAACAACACCCCGAACCCCCCCCTCCCGGATGCGCCCAGAAACGCCCAGCACAACCAAACTGCATCACCCCAGCAACGCCGACCACCTACGGCTCACACGGCTGGGGCCAGAGGAGAAGACAGGGAAGTAAAAAAAAAAAATACCCCAACTTAGCCTACTGTATAATTCATGCAACGTCAACATAAAAGATTGTACAGGCTCATCTGCTCTTTGTGTATAACTAAAAAACCTAGACCTCAAAATAGAGACAGGAGTCTGTTCATCATACAACGAATCTAAACAAAGATTTTTGCAGTTTGGCCTTTTTCATCTTCATCTAAAACTGCAATTTGCCCATTTAGTGCTCCCAAGACAATACTAACCTTCCTTGCCTCTGTTAAATTCTGAGACCCCAAAAGACCTTTAATCTGTCCTTTTCAGTCACAGTATTTTAATTCATCACCTGGCCTTTTAAATTTAGGTAACCAAGGTGCATCAGGATACACTGGCATCATATTTGCTCTTGTTTCGAAACACCAGCTCTCAGAAGAATGAGATCCTGCCAACAATGCCAAAATATGTAAGGTGGGGTTTGAGTAAATATTGCAATTTTGAGAAAAAAAAAAAAAAAAGGATTTAATGAATGAAGTGACCAATTCAACTAATTTTAACAGGAGGAGCTGGAGTGACCAAACAAGGCAAAAGCACTCAATAATTTATTAACAAATATAAAAATACTTTCAACAAGAATTAAGATGCAGACTCTCTAAAATAAAATAATCATGTGGGTGGGGAATGAGCAGTCTGGGTCCAGCCAAGCGTCCACCAATCAGGCCAGCCCGTGGGTCGGCTTCTTTGGGAAGGGTCCTCCTAACATCCAGCGTGTGTACGTCACAATCTTCCCAGAGGAACATAAAAGGCAAAGCCAGTACAATGTCGCCAACACCAGACGCATTTCATTCACCAAAGGCTATCTGTTACATTATTCTGAGCACCGCTACAAACACTCACAGGTGAGGCAGTTTCCCTCCCCTGCTGCTGTGAGTAATTAACTTTGCGGTGCTCGTCTCCCCTCTTGTCACTCCTCTCCGGTGTCTCTCTTCCCGTACACCTGTCACACACATACCAAGGGCAGCAAACACCCAGCAAACCGTCTCTCGAGCCAAAGACTCGAACTTCATGAGCACCACTGTACAAACACAAAGTGTACTCACGGACACTGTGTGTGATCAGTGTTGTGATGCTCCTCCCTGACAGTAATGCATCTGGACCCAGTGGCATCTGTCGGTGTTCTTACATTGAACGTACTAACATCGGGGTGAATGTGAGGCATTATTTGTAAAGCGCTTTGAGCGTCTGATGCAGATGGAAAAGTGCTATATAAATGCAGTCCAATTACCATTTAAAACAATGCACACACGCACTTTTTAACTAATATAAAGATGATTTACCACCCCCTCCTGGAATGGCACATTAGCAATGTTAACCTCTATCCTTAGTTTCTCCAAAAATATTAGTCCTATCAATGTTACATTTTGGTGGTGTTCATCCTTGACCCAAAATACATAAACATACCATCAACAAATGTCAGCTGTCCCCAGTCGCACACACACCCAGCTTCTTGTTTTTTTTTTTTTCTGTATTCTGCTGCAAGAAGGTGCTTTTAATTTTTACACACACACAAAGATGGTGGCTGCTGCAAGCTGATTCTTTTAATTTGTCACAAACTCAGTCATCTTCAACCGATTATCTGGAACCAAGTCGCTGAGGCAATAGGTTCCTTTTAATTGCTTTTAATTTTTACATATGCACAGACAGAGACGCAGCGGAAAACATCAAAAGCAATACTCTATTCACTCATGGTAATGACAACACGACACTTAACTAAACTGTCTAAACAAATAGTACTACAAAACATAATAAATCAGTAACATGAATAACACTGTTAAACAAACATGAACCACAATAACAAATTTTAAAACCCTAAACTCCCATGGTGCAGTGCAGCACTATGCCCATTTTTTACTGGTTCACTAAAATTGCTAGTCTCTCCAAAGATATTCGTCTTATCAACTTTCCATGTTTGCAGCATTCATTCTTGACCCAAAATACATAAGGATGCCAAACAGCAAATATCAGCTGCCACCAGTTGCACACACAGGGAGCTTTTTTTTCTGCATTCTGCTGCAAGCACGTGCTTTATTTTTTACACACGCATAGAGAGGGTGGTAGAAGACATCAGAACAATACTCTTTTCACTTGTGGTAATGTCAACATGACACTTAGCTAAACTGACTAAACCAATTGAACTACAAAAACACAATAAAGCAATAACAATCAAATCAAATCAATTTTATTTATATAGCGCCAAATCACAACAAACAGTTTCCCCAAGGTGCTTTATATTGTAAGGCAAAGCCATACAATAATTACGGAAAAACCCCAACGGTCAAAACGACCCCCTGTGAGCAAGCACTTGGCGACAGTGGGAAGGAAAAACTCCCTTTTAACAGGAAGAAACCTCCAGCAGAACCACGCTCAGGGAGGGGCAGTCTTCTGCTGGGACTGGTTGGGGCTGAGAGAGAGAACCAGGAAAAAGACATGCTGTGGAGGGGAGCAGAGATCAATCACTAATGATTAAATGCAGAGTGGTGCATACAGAGCAAAAAGAGAAGGAAACACTCAGTGCATCATGGGAACCCCCAGCAGTCTAAGTCTATAGCAGCATAATTAAGGGATGGTTCAGGGTCACCTGATCCATGCACTGTATTCACCACAGCGAGGTGAAACATTGGGCTCCCTTCAGCCGTCTCCCCACTCTGAGGTCCTCAAGTCAACACTGAAGCACTGTGGGCTGGATCATGAAGGACAACCACAGAATGACCCTTGGATTATTTGTTTTGGCAATGGTCAAGGTAATTGGGATCAAATGTAAAAAAATTTATGTTTTCTTTTTTTTTTTTTTTGCTTCAATGTTCACCAGACTTGGCACACATCTTCGTCTTGCAGTGTTGTGGGACCTAGAGTAGTATCATCTCAGCTTACCACAAAGTTCAGCAGCCTTGCACTATCCTTGGGGGCCCTGATGTGCTACAAGGTACAAGGGTGCAAGTACACAGGGCACCCCTGACTCAATCGGCATGGGACATAGCTACTAGGAAAGAGATACCACTCTCTACCATACCAGATACCATACTACTGCCCAAGCTCAACTGGCCTGTTGGTCTTAATGTACCCCTGAAAGAATGTGGTCTTTCCCAGTTTTCTTGAAGTCAGAAGATCTTTCCCTGCAGTCACTGCAACTTTCCCCAGACTCAGTCCATAATAAGGTTTTGTTCACCAAATGTGGCACACATATGTTGGTGGGTTCTGAAATTGCCCACAAAAGATCAGATTTACAAAAGATCAGTCACTGGGGTCAAATTAATTGGGGCCAAAGGGCAACATTTAAGTATTTTTTTACTTTAATTTGTATGAAACAAGGCACACATAAGGAGGTGGGTTCCAGAATTGCGCAGCAAGGTCAAATTTACTGAAGGTCAATAATTGAGGCCAAGGTTATGCCTCTCTGTTTGTTGGCCTGCACCTTTCCGGTCCTTTTGCTGATTTCTACCAAACTTGTTTTGTTAATGAAGGCTGTCCTTTTAATTTGCTCTTCAAGAATTCATTTTGGCAAAGGACAAGGCCAACAAATTAGATTTTTCAACCCGACCAAATGTGGGACACATGTAGGGAAAGTCAGATAGAGGTCAGTCATTTGGGTGAAGGTCCAAGTTCATGGGGTTAAATGCGAGAATGCTGTCACCTTAACTGTCTTCAAGTACTATGACCTACTTCATGAAATTTTGATAAAAAGAATCCCAAACCTTAATCTTCATATAAATGTTGTTTAGTGTGTACTACTTACTCATCTCCAACCGCTTACTCCAAATAAGGGTGGCGGGAGTCTGGAGCCTATCCCAGCAGTCATAGAGTGTGAGGCAGGGTACACCCTGGACAGGATGCCAGATGGACAATTTAAGTTTCCAATCCACCAAACCTGCATGTCTTTGGATGTGAGAGGAAACCGGAGCAACTGGAAGGAACCCACGCAAACACCACACAGAAATGCCAAAGGTGGGAATCGAACCCATGACCTTCTTGCTGTGGGGCAACAGTGCTAACCACTAACCCACTGCGCTGCTTAGTGTGTACTAAGTGAGTTTAAATAGGAAAATCAGTTATAAATAAAAATTTCAAGTTTTCTCATGTCTCGAAAATATACAATTCAAATGGATTTGGAGAGTGTAAACCCTCTTCAGTGATTTGTTTGACTTTGTTCTGTCCCCTGTATGCACCAAGGATGGAAAAGATATAAAACATGAGGAGGAAGCAAGTAGAAAGCAAAATTAAATAGGTGAAAATTATTGCAATTTCACTTCAGTGTCATAACATGTTATCATGTCATCTTCTCAAATAGCAAGTGACTGGTGATTACAAGGCAGACAGAATGAAATATAAATTGTCTCCACTTTGCTGTAGGACCTGATATGCACTGTATGAATACTTTTAAACCAACACTCATTTCCACAAGCTGTACTTATCTCACACATGTCCAGGCTTTTCAGAGACAATTTGATTGATATTTGTTGATACTGCAAGAAATATTGAACTTTCTCAATCATATTCCACACAGATATACAAAATATGCACTGTTCCAGAAAGTGCATGTCAACGCAAAGCTTTAATGAAAACACTCTCTTGCACACATACTGTGTTCCCTGTAGCAATTTCCATGAGTGAAAAGGGAAAAGTGACTGGTGTTTTTAATTAGTCTAAGAAAACAAACTCCAAATCCTAATTTTACTGTAGGAATTCTTCATTTGTTTAGTGTTCCAGAATGCGTGAGGTGGTAAACAGTCTGCTGGAACAAACTGATTACAGCCTTAGGACCCTGAGGAAGCTGGAGCGAGTTTGCTGCAGAGGTAGGTTTGTGATTTGTATTCCCTCTATCTGATAGCTTCTGCTGGATCACAGATGGATTATTTCGGCTTTCTGTTGGCATAAAGTCCTTCTTTAGAGTTTTTCCTCCCCATTTCACACCATATCTTCTGTTATCCCTCCATCTGCTTTTATTTGTGGGTAGTTGGAGCCCTCAAAAGCAATTTCTGGCAGAGACTTGCCTTTATGGGATAAAATGGATTCATATTAATAATAGAAGGAAGAGTCTGAAGGGGTAAGTTTGATTAAAGTTGTGTTTACCTCATGTTTGTGAGTATTCCTTGTACAGGTTGTCCGTTCACTCTGGATGCCTTTCCTGTTAGTTTGACTGACCCACTGGGTATACTGGTGCTGTTCACATGCTGTGGTGCTGAAACCTACACAAGGGTAATACTAACTGTAATGAATATATTATGACAGTCACACAACTTTACTCGTGACTTTAATGCTCCCAACTGTCCCCTTCATTATACATAATTATTACAAAAAGCAACAAAACAAAACAAAGCAGAAAATGTACTTTTGGGGGATTGCACAGTGTCACATTTATCTAAGGAATGCTGGAGGATGTGGAGAAAAACATAAAAAGGAAAACAGTGTAAGAAAAACCAAATGACCTGTTCTGGCTTACTGTGTGAGTATTAACTCCAAAACAGAAAATCTACCATTTTAAAACTCACCAGATTAAGAGAACACATAATGATAATGAAGTCAACTGTGCTTAACACTGATGCACCAAAAGCAATTGAAAAAGCAATTGTGTTTTGCCAGTGTAACATCACGCAGACATGTATGCCACCTGCTAGATGCAGTGCTTGCCTCAGCATCAGTGAACAAGTTAAGCCAGAAACCATGGGGTGAAATATGATGGGAGTAAATATACTGTACAACAGGAAACAAAAGTAAAATTGTGTGTGTGTGTGTGTGTGTGTGTGTGTGTGTATATATATATATATATATATATATATATATATATATATATATATATATATATATATATATATATATATATATATATATATATATATACAGTGGGGAAAATAAGTATTTGACCCCCTGTTAATTTTGCAGGTTTTTCCACCTACAAAGAATGGAGAGTTGTGTATTTTTTTTTTATCATAGGTACACTTCAACTGTGAGAGACAGAATCTAAAAAAAAAAAAAAAAAAAAAAAAAATCCAGAAAATCACATTGTATGATTTTTAAATAATTAATTTGCATTTTATTGCATACAATAAGTATTTGACCCCCTAGAAAAACAGAGCTTAACAACTGGTACAGAAACATTTGTCTGCCATTACAGAGGTCAGATGTTTCCTGTTGTTCTTGACCAGGTTTGCACACATTGCAGCAGGGATTTTGGTCCATTCCTCCATACAGATCTTCTCGAGATCTTTCAGGTTTGGAGTTTCAGCTCCCTCCAAAGATTTTCTATTGAGTTCAGGTCTGGAGACTGGCCAGGCCACTCCAGGACCTTGAAATGCTTCTTACGGAGCCCCTCCTTAGTTGCCCTGGCTGTGTGTTTGGGGTCATTGTCATGCTGGAAGACCCAGCCATGACCCATCTTCAATGCTCTTACTGAGGGAAGGAGGTTGTTTGCCAAAATCTCGCAATACATGACCCCATCCATCCTCCCTTCAATACGGTGCAGTCATCCTGTCCCCTTTGCAGAAGAGCACCCCCAGATTATGATGTTTCCACCCCCATGCTTCATGGTTGGGATGTTTTTCTTGGGGTTGTTCTCATCCTCTAAAGATGGTAAGTGGAGTTGATTCCAAAAAGCTCTATTTTGGTCTCATCTGACCACATGACCTTCTCCAATACCTCCTCTGGATCATCCAGATGGTCACTGGTGAACTTCAAACAGGCCTGGACATGTGCTGGCTTGAGGGGACCTTGCTGCCCTGCAGGATTTTAAACCATGACAGCATCATGTGTTACTAATGTAATCTTTGTGACTGTGGTCCCAGCTCTCTTCAGGTCATTGACCAGGTCCTCCTGTGTAGTTCTGAGCTTTCTCAGAATCATCCTTACCCCACAAAGTGAGATCTTGCATGGAATCCCAGACCGAGGGAGCTTGACAGTCATCTTGTGTTTCTTCCACTTTCTAATAAATAATCATAACAGCTGTTGTCTTCTACCAAGCTGCTTGCCTGTTGTCCTGTAGTCCATCCCAGCCTCGTGCAGGTCTACAGTTTTGTCCCTGGTGTCCTTAGACAGCTCTTTGGTCTTGGCTGTGGTGGACAGGTTGGAGTGTGATTGATTGAATGTGTGAACAGGTGTCTTTTATACAGGTAACAAGTTCAAACAGGTGCAGTTAATACAGGTAAAGAGTGCAGAATAAGAAAAATTAACAGGTCTGTGAGAGCCAGAATTCTTGCTGGTTGGTAGGGGTTCAAATACTTATTTTATGCAATACAATGCAGATTAATTATTTAAAAATCATACAATGTGATTTTCTGGATTTTTTTTTTAGACTGTGTCTCTCACAGTTGAAGTGTACCTCCGATAAAAATTACAGACCTCTCCATTCTTTGTAGGTGGGAAAACCTGCTAAACTGACAGGGGGTCAAATACTTATTTTCCCTACTGTATATATATATATATATATATATATATATATATATATATATATATATATATATATGTGTGTGTGTGTGTGTGTGTGTGTGTATGTCAAAGTAGAGTCTGCAATTTGGTAGAATTGGAGATTCTACCAGTAGAGCCTGCGATAGAGTCTCCGATGGGTCGTTTCTGTTGCCATTATGATTTAAAAAGAGAGTAAATAGTTGTTTGACAATAAATGCCTTCACATAACCACTAACCATGAGTGAAAAAAGTTTTTGCGTTATCATTCACATCCTCTGAAAATGGGCAAACAAATATAAATGAATGGATTTTTTTTAATTCAAGTTTTTCATAGAGTTTTCACTTGGTGCATGACAATCACACGGTAGTGGAAACTGGGGCATTGTGAATCATGGGGCACAGTGAATCAGTAGCGACTATATCTGCAAAACTACTACATATATATTTGCAGCGGTTATGCCATATTTTTATGCATAAAGACATCCCCCGTATAAATTAGTGTTTTGTTTTTGGATACATTAAGGGTAAAACTAAGTGGCAAGTGAAGTCAATTTTTTCCTATCAAAAGTAAATTTTGTGGATGTCAGTGTCTTTGCATTTATTTCTCACAACAGAGGAGAGATGGCCCCAAAAAATGTCATTAGTTAGAAGACTACCCCGTCCAACTGATGAGCATGTGTTATGTCTTCTCCAGACTATCAGCTATTTGATAACATGACTCATGTGTATCACATGCACCCGGGGCACATTGAATCAGGGCACAGTGAATCAGTCTAGAAAGTGATTTACTAAGCCCCAGTATCAAGTGGATGTTTTCACATTTGAATAGAAATTATGACAGTTGTAATTCGTATAATAGTTTCTAAAGGACTTATATCACTATATAAGACACTCACACATTACATAGCTGGTTTACTGGATTATAGTTTATATATGCATCAGCATATATTTAATAATTTTCAAGAAATGTTTATAATCATGTGTTTTTTCATTATATTCTAAGTTGATTCACTGTGCCCCGTGAATTAGTGTCCAGGGCAGTGAATCAAAAATTTTAAAATCGATTTTAAAGACCTGTCAATTACACTTGGGGAGACATAATTAACACAGCCTTATAAACAATAACTTACTGTATTCAGTCCACAATAGAATTACCTAACCATATGCATAATGTGTTTATTCTGCCACAAAACAACATTTCTGATCCACTGTACCCCGGCTTTCCCTACTTTCCAGCATCAACAAGCAGGGCTCCTGTACACAAATGAAAGTATCCATAGCACTAAAAGATGTGGAAGCTCTCAGAAAGAAAAAAATAAATACTTAAATAGAATAAGTAAAATAAAATGAAATACCACAAGGGAGAAAATCAGCCGTCATCCCGCTGACAGACAACGTCACCATGCAAGACAAAAATGACTCCCAATCTGGTGCTGTGGTACCATCCCTGTTATTTAACTTATAAAGCATACATTTATATGAAGCAGCCTTTATCATCATCTTTAAACTGTATGGCTTTGGGGGTAAATTAATGGATTTTTGAATAAATGATCAATATTTGCATTTGTCTGTTATGAGCTTCAACACTTATAGATCAAGTCCAGTCAGTGAGCTAACCGTTTTTTGTTTGTTTTGTTTTCCTGCGTGACATCACCATACAGCACCTCCCTGAATGTCAAACGTTTTGTTTACTTTTTTGGAGCAAGTGGTGAGCAATTTCACTATGCTTGCTGTCATAAGGCAAATATTTTCAACTGCCGCCTGCCACAGCAACACACAAAACGGATGCTATTTTGAGTGCAGCACCTTGATTGATGAGTGGATCTTTAGGTGGTTAATGCCTCCTTTACGCATGATCACACCTGCTCATGATCCGTATTTAGGGCTATACCACCCATGCTTTTCAAGGACTTTGATGAAGTTGTAACTTTACATCAAAAAGTCAGTCCCATCTTTGTTTTGCACCTTGAATAATTTTTTTGCACAGACATTTGTGTTGCACAGGCGTTCCTTTTTTCCTCAAGTTTCATCCTGACCTGCTTGTGCCGGATTGTTGTGCTTGGCAGAAGCGCGGAGAACTGAACTTTTTTTGCTTGGATGTTATTTTGTCTTTGACAAGAAGAAAAAGACAGAGCAGTAAATATTGATGAAATTATTAGCCATTTCTTTCCTTCTTTTAGTCCTACAATGGGTAACGACAACCTGCCTTCTTCGTAGTCAACATTATTTTTCTTGCATGGAGTTTATCAATGGATTTTGGGTATTTTGGGGGCACTGAATCCAAATATGGTGTTAGTTTTTGCCAATCACATCATGATTTTGAGATATGAAAACATATTTCATGTATCAAGCTTTGAAGCAAAAGCTGCAGTCTCACACACCTCTTCAGCACCATAAGTATACCTTATCACATGTCTGTTTATGTATCACGCACTGTATCATGCCCTGATGTAGCTGTATCAGCCTGAATCGGATCAAATTTGGCTCCATTAGTCTGAGCCATGGTATGAGACAGCTTTCACACCTCCAATTTTACACATTCTTGTTATTGTTTGGGTCGGGGGGTGTGGACAGCTCCAGTACCTCCCTTAATGTATTTTAATGTATTGTAGTGGCAACGGGTAAATTGTTTCTTTATCGATTTCTCCATAAAACAGCACAGTGGGTCACTGATACTGTCAGATGTGCATAAAAATTCTCCAGCTTTGTGTGCTGTCCTGTTAAACACTATCCTGCAATATTCTATGCATAGTGACAGCAGAAGTGTGCAATTTTGAAATTTTAGACCAAATCCCACGATTGCTTCAGAAAATAAATTGCTGTTCTGAAAGCGTGAAAACACTATCGTCATGTCCATACTTAACTGGACAATGACAGTTTTTATAATTTTATCTTTATACCCCATCACATTGGAGTAGAAATTCAACAGCCAATATATGCTTGTAGTGTAGAATTTCCGCTTTAATTCACTGAAATTAAAAACTCCCTTTGATGATATCGAGGAAGAAACCTCAAGCAGACCAGACTCAGAGGGGTGACCCATTGCTTTGGCCATTCTAACAGTTACAAAGTTTTTACAAAGATTTACAAAGCTGGAAAAAACAAACAAACAAAAAAAAAGGAAATCAAAGTTTAAAAAAAGGTGCAATTGTTGTGAGGCTGAGACCTGTTCCGTTGCTAATAAAATTTATTTAAAGGGATAAGAAGCAAAGTACCATATTATACCAGTATGCTAACCATACGGGAGGGAGAACAGATGCGTCTTAAGTCTGGACTTGAACTCATTCCACAAAATAGGGGCACAAAAAGACAAGATTTTTATTCACCCTAGGAACAGAAAGTAGTATCTATCTATCTATCTATCTATCTATCTATCTATCTATCTATCTATCTATCTATCTATCTATCTATCTATCTATCTATCTATCTATCTATCTATCTATCTATCTATCTATCTATCTATCTATCTATCTATCTATCTATCTATCTATCTATCTATCTATCTATCTATCTATCTATCTATCTATCTATCTATCTATCTATCTATCTATCTATCTATCTATCTATCTATCTATCTATCTATCTATCTATCTATCTATCTATCTATCTATCTATCTATCTATCTATCTTTTGAATAAAAGGTAAGGTTTTTTATGTTCATTTAAATAAGACATTAAATAGCATGTTAAAACAAAAACAATGTATTATAGCAACTGTTCCTCTCATTTTGTGCAGACAATTTTCAGTCTTTCTCATCTTTTGGCATCTTTACAACATTGACTGCTGGTGAGCATTTTTAGAACAATTAAAATGGCACATGGAATTGGTGACAACAGGGAGCCAAGACTTCCCCGGGATCTGGCTGTCTATCAGACAGCTTTGATGAGCTGAAAAGTTGTTTGTGCCACAGATGGCTGATCAGTAAAAGTGACTTCCTATTTTTCTCGCCTGGCGTTCCCAGTGTATTTCATACTCATGCCAAGTTCAAAGCAAAGGTGCATTGCTCTGTGCGTTTGTCTATTGTGCCATCATTGGAAGTACTGCAGATACTACACTATGCTTGTTTGGGGTTTGTCTTGGATTGCATATGAACATATGACATTGTGATGTGTAATATCTGTGGTCCTTGACAAGTTAAACCGATATTAACTGAAATTCTAAGCAAAGATGACAGACCAAAAGAAAAACAAATACAAAACCTCCATAATATTGAAATAATCCAAACACCAAATATTCCCCAGCCATTAATATTTGGTTGCAGATCCTTTGGTGACAATGACAACCTTGAAACATTTCTTATAACAATCTAGAAGCTTCTTGCACCAGTCTTCTGGTAGTTCCTGCCTCTCCTCCACTGCTGTGTATTCAAACTCATGTTTGCTGGAGTTCATTTCATAATTGCAGATTTCAATTTTCCGTGGGATTTTAGTCACATTCACCACCTTTTCCGCGCAGCAGTCAGGGTATTGTAATTGCTTGTGTGTGCGTGCGTGTGTATGTGTGGACAAAATAACTAAAAAAAATGGCTGGAGTAAATTAGGTGTGAACATTTCTTGTGTTAGTGCCTCCAGATGATTCATTTTTGAAACAGAATACTTAAAGTTCAAGGTCAAACAAAATAAAGACCAATGAAATGCATCAGAGGGCTAATGCATACCCTGCACACTCTACACACCACAGCATAAATGCACAAGTAAACATACATATTAGGCACGTGAATCTCATCACTCACAATGATTCGATACGCACCTCGATACACTACCAGTGATACGATACATATAGCGATACATGACGATACTGACGATACAATTCTTCCCGGTTCCCGTTTCGATGCGATTTGATATGTATTTGATGGCGATCCAATTCCTCACAATGCGATACAATGCGATTTGGTGTGATACAATTAGGGATGGGTATTGATAGGATTTTATCGAGATCAGTGCCATTATTGATACTGCTTATTAATCCGATTCTTTATTGATTCCCTTATCAATACCTCTTGTGAATTTTCTGTGTACTAAAAGTAGGCTTTACAGGTTTTCTATGTCAACAACATTTTATTGAGTCTTAAAGTAAATAAATATGAAATTGATCACTGGATCCTTGATCTCTGGACATAAATAAAAATAAACAAAATCTGTAGTTTTTGTCAAAATCATCTCCTTTCAGATATTCATGGCATAAATGTAACTCCATAGCCTCTGAGCTGAGTTCAGCCAGCTGCGCTGCACATCAGGATGTAATACATAAAAAAATTTCATTTTGGGAAGAAAAACACTGTTTTGGTCAGTTGTAGTTCTATTGTTTGTATTATAACATTTGGAAAATGGTGTCATTTGATTTAAAACAGTGATTCACTCTGAAGTTATTAGTTTAGACTGAAATCTGCGCGGCTCGCTGTGCACTTAGTCCCACAAAACAGAGGTTATTATTATTATTATTGTTATCATTATTCCCTTTACCTGATAGACAACTTCAATTTAGGCACCGGCTGGTGCTCACAGCAGTGGACTTGCCACTTCTGAAAACCAGCGAAGCAGAGAACCAGCGAACAGGTCAAGGGTCAATGAGCTTACCAAACCAATTTTGTGTTCCAATAATTAGTGCTAAATGTATTCAAATCAATAAAATGACAAGGGTGCCCAAATTTATGCACCTGCCTAATTTTGTTTAAATAATTATTGCACGCTTTCTGTAAATACTAGAAACTTCATTTCACTTCTCAAGTATCAGTGTGTTCGTTGGCAATATGATATATTTAACTGAAATTTCTGATACAGACAACCAATGATTTATAAAGGAATATCATGGAAATTGTCAGGGGTGCCACAACTTGTGCATACAACTGTATAAAAATGAAGTCAATTTACCATTTAGTGCAGTGCCTGTAAGAAATTTGTATTCCTATTGAAAACTGGGAGCTTAAATCGATTTCTCATGGAAGGTTGTATGAGGCTGTGTTTGAAGGTGGGATGTACAAAGAGGTGTCCTGATGTTATATGCCAACATATATGCTATATATGCGAAACACTAAATCACCAGCAGCGAGGTGGCTTAGTAGTTAGCGCTGTTGCCTCACAGCAAGAAGGTCATGGGATCGATTCCCACCTGCAGCCTTTCTGTATTAAGTTTGCCTGTTCTCCCCATGTTCAGAATCAGAATAGTCTTTATTGTCATTGAGTGCAACGCTGAAAGGTGATTATCTGAGGTGCAAGTAATATTAGCCAAATAAAAGATAATAAAATGTAACAACATAAATTATCTAAATATATGTACAACTAAAAATAAAATGTGGATAAAATATATAATGCAAAACAAGAATTATGTGCAACTGTGGAATGATATTGCACTGGAAAATAACACACATGGGTACACCCTCTGCAGTGCTCTCCTGTCTGTTGCTGAACACCCCCCGTACCACACTGTAATGTAGTACAACAGGATGCTCTCGATCAGGGGTGGCCAAGTTCGGTCCTCGAGAGCCACCTTCCTGACACTCTTAGTTGTCTCCCTGCTCCAACACACCTGAATCCAATGAAAGACTCGTTAGCAGACTTTTAATGAGCCTTTCATTGGATTCAGGTGTGTTGGAGCAGGGAGACAACTAAGAGTGTCAGGAAGGTGGCTCTCGAGGACCGAACTTGGCCACCCCTGCTCTCGATGGCTCTGTAGAACAACACCAGCAGCTTCTCCTCCAGATTGTTTCTCCTGAGCACCCTCAGGAAGTGGAGTCGCTGCTGGGCTTTCTTCACCACCACTGTGGTGTTGGCAGTCCAGGAGAGGCTGTCAGAGAGCTGTACTTCTGGGAACCTGTTGAAGCTGACCCTTTCCACACAGTCCCCATGGATGTAGCGCGGGGCTGCCCTGTTCTTCCTGAAGTCCAGGATTATTTCTTTTGTTTTTGTGGTGTACAGCAGCAGGTTGTTAGCTGAACACCACACTGTCAGTCGATTTACCTCATCTCTGTAATCAGACTAATCCCCCCTGAGATGAGCCCAACCATGGTGGTATCATCCGCAAACTTTATGATGGTGTTTGTGGGATGGGTCGGAGAGCAGTCATGCGTGTAAAGGGTGAACAGAAGGGGGCTCAATACACAGCCTTGAGGGGAACCAGTGCTGAGTGTGATGGTGGAGGAAAGGTGGGGGCCAGGTTTCATGGACTGTGGGCGATTTGTGAGGAAATCCTTGATCCACTGGCAGATGGGGGTTGAGATGCCCAGATGTGTCAGTTTCTGGATCAGGATCTCCGGGATGATGTGGTTGAAGGCTGAGCTGAAGTCCAGGAAGAGCATCCTCACATAGCTCCCCTGGTGCTCCAGGTGGCTCAGCGCGGTGTGGAGAGCTGTAGTGATAGTGTCCTCTGTGGAGTGGTTTGCCCTGTAGGCAAACTGGTGGGGGTCCAGAGTGGGAGGCAGACAGGCTCTGATGTGCTGAGAGATCAGTCTTTCAAAGCACTTCATGACCACAGATGTAAGTGCAACAGGCCTGTAGTCATTTATGTTCTCCACTGCTGACTTCTTTGTGACTGGAATGATGGTGGAGGATTTGATGTAGAGTGGAATGATGGCCTGCGACAGGGACAGGTTAAAGATGCAGGTGAAAACTCCAGCCAGTTGGTCAGCATGCGCTTTGAGTACCTTACCAGGTACACCATCGGGGCCGGCCGCCTTCCTGGGGTTCACAGCCTTCAGCACACGTCTTACTTCATGCTCCTGGATTAGTGTGCTAATGCTGGAGGGTGTTGGGTGTGGAGTTGCTGCTGGTCTGTCTGCTTTGAAGCGGGCAAAGAAGCGACTCAACCGGTTTTGCATGGGTTTGTTCAGGTTTCCTCCGACATTCAAAGACATGCAGGTTAGGTGAATTGGAAACTTTATAACTGCTCAGGTCTCCCTTGCAAAACAGAGCTCGATCTCAATGGGACTAACCTGATTAAATAAAGGATTAAATATTATATTATTAGTTGAATATTGTGTTTCATATTGTTTAAAAAAATCAGTTTTATTATCAATTATATGAAAATAAAAATAATCCTATTAAACAGGTTATTGGAAGAGACTCAGACAAAATTTAACAGAACATTTAGAATATTTGAAACAGCAAGTCAGTATCTGTGAAAACAACCAGTAGCAGCCACCTCCCTACTGGCACTCTTGACAACAGTGCTGGGAGAAGTGAGAGACACGTGCTTTGGGCCCTTCTGGAAAAAAAGTCCTTCATTGAGAATGTCAACCTCACCGGCCTGGGCTTTGCGTTCTCAGGGTGCACGACTATTTTGTGTCCCTAGGGTCTCTTATCGTGCCTTCTGTGGGATGATCTCCCTGTGTCAATAAAACAGTCAGATTCTGTGGAGACTTTCAAGTCTAGACTTAAGACGCACTTATTTTCCCTTTCGTATGGCTAGCATACTGGCATAGTATAGTTCTTCACTTTTTACTCTTTTAATTCATTTTATTAGTAAATGGAACGTACTGCAGCTTAACTTTATCTAAATTCTGGGTCTTTTAGTGAGGCTTAGGGCTAGTGGCCGGCGATCACCTTAGTATTTCCCGTTTTTCTTGTTTTTTAATGCTGCCAAATTATACTGTATTTCTTGTCTTTCTGATGCCTGATTCTGTTTTTTCTCTCTGTTTAAGGTGCAGCTCCATCCAGAGATGGGTGTGGTATTTGTGCTGGAGACCCTCCTATTCTGTGCACCAACAGCATTTCCTGTATATTCATTTTGTGAATTGTTCTGTAATTTATGTCTGTAGCATGGCCCAAGCAGAGGGTCACCCTTTTGAGTCTGGTCTGCTTGAGGTTTCTTCCATAGAAGGAGTTTTTCCTTACCATTGTTGCTCTGGGGTTAGTAAGGTTAGACCTTACTTGTGTGAAGCACCGTGAGGGAACTCTGTTGTGATTTCGTGCTATATAAATGAAAATAAATTGAAATTGAAGCAAACCATAAACTAAAAATATGTTTTCCATAAAACTCCTGGATGGATTTTCACTAAACATTGTGGGAATAGAACTAAAGTTTGTGTCTTCAGATGATTAACCTTTAGAACAGATTGGTCGGAGGTCAAGGTCAAGCAAAACATAGACCAAAAACATGTTTACCATAAAACTCCTGGGTGGATTTTCACTAAACATTGTGGGAACAGAACTAAAGTTTGTGTCTTCAATGATTAACCTTTAGAAGAGATTGGTCAGAGGTCAAGGTCAAGCAAAACATAGACCAAAAAAACATGTTTACCATAAAACTACTGAGTTAAAACCAAACATGGGAATACAACCTGAAGTTTGTGATTAACCTTTAGAACAGATTGGTCAAAGGTCAAGGGCAAACAAATCATAGACCAAAAACATGTTTACCATAAAACTCCTGGATGGATTTCCACCGGACATTGTGGGAATACAACTGAAGTTTGTGATTAACCTTTGGAACAGTCAATTTCAATTTCAATTTATTTTCATTTATATAGTGCCAAATCACAACAGAGTTGCCTCAAAGCACTTCACACAGGTAAGGTCTAATCTTACCAACCTCCAGAGCAACAGTGGTAAGGAAAAACTCCCTCTGAGGAAGAAACCTCAAGCAGACCAGACTCAAAGGGGTGACCCTCTGCTTGGGCCATGCTACAAACATAAATTATATACGAATATACAAGAAATGCTATTGGCGCACAGGACAGGATGATCGCCAACACAAATACAACTCCCATCTCTGGATGGAGCTGCACCTTAAACGGAGAGAAAAAACAGAATCAGGCATCAGAAAGACAAAAAAATACTGTATAATTTGCCAGCATTAAACAACAAGAAAAACAGAGAAATACTAAGGTGATCGCCAGGCACTAGTCCTAAACTTCACTAAAAGACCCAGAATTTAGGTAAAGTTGAGGCCGCAGTCCACTCCAATTACTAATAACATGAATTAAAAGAGTAAAAAGCGTAAAACAAAACTGTACCAGTATGCTAGCCATATGAAGGGGAAAATAAGTGCGTCTTAAGTCTGGACTTGAAAGTCTCCACAGAATCTGACTGTTTTATTGACACAGGGAGATCATTCCACAGAACAGGGGCACGATAAGAGAAAGCTCTGTGACCCGCAGACTTCTTATTCACTTTAGGGACACAAGGTAGTGCTGCACCCTGAGAACGTAAAGCCTGGGCCGGTAATTAATTTAATGAATTAGGTCAGCTAGGTAGGGAGGTGCCAGTCCATGAATAATTTTATAGGTTAGTAGCAGAACCTTAAAATCTGATCTCACTGGGACAGGAAGCCAGTGAAGGGATGCCAAAATAGGTGTAATGTGGTCGAACTTTCTGCTTCGTGTCAACAGTCTGGCTGCAGCATTTTGAACCAATTGGAGACCCCTAATGCTAGACTGCGGTAAACCAGAAAATAGAACATTGCAGTAGTCCAATCTAGAAGAGATAAATGCATGGATCAGGGTCTCAGCATCAGCCATAGACAGGATGGGACGAATCTTCGCTATATTTCGCAGGTGGAAGAAAGCAGTCCTAGTAATATTTCTAATGTGGAGGCCAAAGGACAACGAAGGATCAAAAATTACCCCAAGGTTCCTCACTTTGTCAGTGTGATGTATGACACACAAGCCGAGGCTGAGCGTTAACCGGTCAAATTGATGCCGATGTCTCACTGGACCAAGAACCATCATTTCAGTCTTTTCAGAGTTTAAAAGTAGGAAGTTTCTAGACATCCAACTTCTCACTGCTGCAAGGCAATCTTCTAAGGATTTTATGTGAACGAGATTACCAGCAGTTATCGGCATGTATAACTGAGTATCATCTGCATAGCAGTGAAAGGTAATCCCAAAACTCCGCAATATGTGCCCAAGGGGTGCTATATAAAGGGAGAAAAGCAGGGGGCCAAAGACAGACCCCTGTGGAACCCCAAATTTCATGTCACTAAGGTTAGAGGTAGTGTTACTATACAAAAATGATTTTCCAGCCTATCAAGTAGAATATGATGATCCACTGTTATCAAATGCAGCACTGAGATCTAACAGCAACAGAACCGTAGTGGTGTCCGAATCCATTGTAAGCAGAAGATCATTCACCACTTTAGTGAGAGCCGTCTCTGTGGAATGATATTTTCTAAAAGCAGACTGCAGTGGCTCAAAGAGATTATTCTCAGTAAGATAGTCTGTGAGCTGCCGTGACACCACTTTTTCCAGAATTTTAGAGAAAATGATAGATTTGATATCGGCCGATAGTTTGTCAATACACTAGGGTCAAGATTAGGTTTCTTAAGTAATGGTTTAATCACTGCAGATTTGAAACATTTAGGAACAGATCCAGAAGTTAAAGAAAGATTAATAATTTCCAGCACAGTCGGCCCAAGAGTGGGCCACAGGTCCTTAAACAGTTTTGTTGGTATAGGCTCAAATAAACAGGTTGTGCTTTTTGTTGACATTATGAGTCAGCATGCCTAGTGAGATACTATCAAATTCTGTAAATCTAGGTAATACCTCAGTAGTGGCACCCACCTCAATAGCAGGGTGTAGTGGCTGGGTTAAGGCATGCCGGGATATGTTTAACCTGATGTCTATTTTCTTCCCAAAGTAATCCAGGAAATCTTGTGCTGTAAAAGGAGAGCGAACTACAGGTGGTTGTCCATGCATAAGTGTTGCCACCGTGTCGAACAAGTACTTTGAGTTATGCTTATTTTTGTTGATCAAATCAGAGTAGTAAGTCCGCTTTGTAACCAGTAATGCATGCTTATAGTCTAAGATAGCATCACGCCACGCAAGATGAAATACTTCTAATTTTGCAATCATGTCGAGTGTCTCTTTGAGCACTGAGTTTAAACTATCCACAAGTCTATCTACTGACTGGGTATTTGTCAAATGTGAAGCTAAGACATCAGGCAGTTTAGCTTCGAGTTCAGTCTTAGTTGAGGAGTAGATGCATCACCGTAATGATATATAAGGTTGTTGTTCCACTAAACACGGCAGTGAAACTGTAAACTTAATAAGTGAGTGATCAGACACCACTGATGTAAGAGGCATGATGTCAATATTTGTGACAGCAATACCACGTGCGAGAACCAGATCCAGGGTATTTCCACTAATGTGCGTCGAATCCCGAATGCATTCCCGAAATCCTAATGCATTCACAATTTCCATAAATTATTTGCAGAGGGGATCAGAAGTCTTATTTATATGAATGTTAAAGTCACCAATGATCAGAATGTTATCTACACTAGTTGACAAGTTAGAGATGAACACACCAAATTCATCTAAGAATTCAGAATATGGGCCAGGAGGCCTATATACAGTGACAAAGTAATACGACTGATTTTTATTCTTCTGACCTTGGCAATGTGTAATATCCTGAGCAGAGCGGAGAATCAGATGCTCAAATGAGTGATATTTGTAACCCCCAACAGCTAATAAGCTAAACCTAGATTTATAAATAAGAGCAACACCCCCGCCTTGCTTCGCATCATGAGGGACGTGACTAAATGTATAAGCTGGTGGGCAGGCCTCATTTAAGGGGAGGACAGCTGTAGGTTTAAGCCAGGTTTCACATAGCCCAATCATATCTAAGTGATGATCAATAATTAGATCATTGATCAACAATGATTTTGAGGACAGTGATCTTATGTTAATGAGACCCAGTCTAAGGACCTCAGTGGGGTTAACAGTTGAACTGTTTGGGTTTAGGTGTGGTTCCAGAGTAGCATATATAAGATGCCTAGAAGTAGGTTTAGGTTTAAGACATTCCACGTGCGTTGTAGGTAGCAGACACAAAATCTTTGCTATTGCTGGAACAACCACTGGGCCACCCTCAATTTCAACATCAATCAATCAATCAATCAATTATTTTTTTATATAGCACCAAATCACAACAAACAGTTGCCCCAAGGCGCCTTATATTGTAAGGCAAGGCCATACAATAATTATGTAAAACCCCAACGGTCAAAACGACCCCATCATCCAATATAGTAATGGGTATTAAGCTTGGAAAGCAAATCCCTCTATGATTTTTATGCACACGACTACGGAAGGAGGCCACAGTCTCAATTTGTTGAAATTCCGTCTCTGGCAAATAAACTGCACTATCACCATAGTGGATTTTCTGCACTAAAATCCTTGCTAAGCTAATGGATTCCACACCCACATTTGTCATAAGCCTTGCAGGGTCTCTAATCACCTGCTCTGTGGCCTGCTGTAGATTCCTAATGTTACCCTCCCTGTAGAGCTCTATCTATGTTAGCAGACAAGATGGCGGCGCCTTCCCCAGTAGAGTGGAGGCCATCCGACATCAGCAAGCCACGGCGGCCCCAGAACGAAGGCCAGTTATCAATAAAGCTAAAGCCTTGCTGTCTACAAAACTGCGCCAGCCACCTATTTAACAATGTCAGCCTGCTAAATGATTCATCAGTACCCCGGGAGGGGAGGGGACCAGAGACTATTAATCGATGCCGACACATCTTTCTGGCAAGGTCACAAGTCCTCTCTATGTCCATTTTTGTGACCTCTGAGTGCTTCATCCTGATATCATTGGTGCCAACATGAATAACTATGTGACTATATCTCATGTCATGTTCCTTCGTCTGTCTTCCCTTCTGCAGCGTCAGCACCCTAAGATGAGATACAATGTTGGGAGCTCTGACCCCAGGAATACATTTAACGTCAGCCGGCGTCTGTAACCTGACTTTGCGGGTGATAGAATCCCCTATCACTAAAGTCCAGTGTTTCAGCCTGGAGACAGGAGTGGAAGTCACTTGTGGGCTCAGAGAATTCACATCTGGCAAATCCAAGGGGGAGAACTGATTCACAGTTCGTACTGGCGAGTGTGATCGGGGTGCCACAACCGGGCACCAAGCCCTACGGGGCTTCCTCCGCCTAGCCACAGTCCGAAAGCCATCCTCCACAGCCGGCATTTCTAAGCTGATGCTAATGGGTTCGCTAGCCGGCCCAACACTAACCTCATCTGGATTGCCCGTAACATCTAACTCCATTGAGCTAAGAAGCTGCTTTAACTTACGGCCACGGCTCTCTAAGAGAGCCACCCTATCTTCCAACATCACGCAGGATTTACAGAGGGTGTAAAGTAGAATTAGTAGTGTACTCTGTCAAGATCAAGCAATACATGTTCCAAAGGCATGTTTATCGTAATATTTCCACTACCAATGTGGTGAAAGATTTGAACAAATGCTCATATTTACAGTGAGTTGGTATAACTCATTTCATGGCCAAGTCACACAAAAGTCGACATATGCCATCCTATATACGTAATTAAAAAACAAACCTGACACCATCAGCCCGATGATTTTCTATCATTATTTTGTGCTACTAGGTGTTTGAATCAGTGTCCTGCTGAAAGACCCAAGATCTTCACCTCCAATCCTGTGTTTGGACACCAACCAATACATTTCACTCTGAAATGCTTTGGTAGGCTGATTTCATCATTCCTTGGATATATATCCAATGCTTCCCAACAGCCCTAAACCATGATAGAACATCCACCATGTTTTATTGTGGGCAGGGTGAAATTCTCTTTATTATATGGGCTTCAGTTCATCACCTGGAAACAAACTGAAGCTCTGGATTCCCTACAATGTTCTACTTTGCTTTAATCTGTCCATAAAACCTTACCCTATGAGGTTTGTTGCTTATCTATGAAGGTTTTAGCAGACATTAGACTTACAGTTATTGTGCCGTCTTTACACCCCTGGAGCCCTGCTTGGTTTAGTGTGAAGAGCCTGCTACAGGTTGAAGATACTATTCCAGAATCCTCCATGTCAGCCTGCAGGTTTCTAAATGTCCTGGATGGTGGTTTTCCATAGTCCGTAAAATTTTGTTTGTGGACGGAATGTAAATTAATCAAACAGTTGCTGTTAACACTCACCAAGCTTGAATTATTTTATTTCATTCTGTTGTAGCTTATTTTTTAATCATCTCAACTGTAGTTTCCTGTCCTCCACTTGCATATTCCACATTTGAAGTATATATCATGCTGTAATTTTTGTCATTTAAATAGTTGGAATCAAGCTTCAATTGTGTCTGTGTTCCAGGATTAGATCGGCATCTTTAAAGGTTTGTCAGGCCACTAGGATCGATGCTGGCTGTACAATCAGCTGTCAGATTGTTTCTCATCAGTCTGATCTCTGTCGGCCTGCTGCAGCACGGCGATGGAATCGACACTTCTTCAGGTCAGTATCTCCTCCATTAACTGACGTAGCATGTAGTGCATGTGTGACCTTCATCTGGCCTTCCTGATCAGCCTATAACATTTTATTTCAAGCTAACAGATAACTTCTATCAGGAAGGGCTGACCACCAAAACAACATGAAGACAGACAAGAATGAAAGACAAGTGGTGACAGTAATAACTGCGATGAAAAATGTGAGACACCAAGGAGGAGGAACCCCAACAACACAACATACAACAACACAACATACAACAAACAACCACACATAAATAAGCAGTAACAGCAACAGTCTGTTGTCTATTTAATGGGCATCCATTACCAGGATACCAGAGTTTTGATCCCCTTGGGAACACCCAAAACCGAATTGTGGTGACCATCCACACACAGAGACCCAGATCACAGCTAAATATCTGATCAATAATGTGGCTGGTGTGTTGGGCCAAGACAAAAGTACAGAACCTTACCATATGACGTGGACCACTCCGGCATGCCAGGAGCCACATGGGTGATTGCATGCAGCTCGATGGAAAGGGGTCCAGGATGCAGAGCCCCCCCCCCCCCCACACACACACACACACACAGACACACAGAGACACAGGAATCAACTCCATACACAAGGAGAAGTACACAGGGCACCAGCATAGGTCCACAAAAGAGGATGCCCCAGACTGCACCACACGGGCCACAACCCCCAAAGGAGGAACAAGCAGCGGCGCTGATGAGGGGCCAAGGAGCCAGCACGTTCGAACCCCAAGCCTGGACAGGGACCACTGTGCCAACGAGATCTGGCTCCCAGGCAAGGGGCGGGACCAAAACCCCCGAGCCGGGAAACACACAAGACTCTCCCAACACCCGAGACTCACCCAACACAGCCACCAGGACCCCCATTACCCCACCCCAGCTCCTCATCCACCCCCCCAGACCCCATCCCAAACAGTAAACCCCAAGATCAGGAGACCACCCAACGGAGAGTGGGACCCCCCCCACAGAGACCATGGCCCCCATCCCCCAGCAGCCGTCCACCACCATCAAACTGAGAAATTTGAAATCCATACATTGTAATGTAGGTTTATTTTTGTAACATGTTGCACAATTACAGCTCATTTTAATGAAGAGAACATATTTTTCTTGGGGAAAATTCCATAGTGAATATTGACTTTTCCTTCATCGCCATCATGCAGACTAACTACAAGAGGAAGCATGTGTGTGCATGCATGAGGTTTTAAGACCCATCTTACATTAACATTGATAAGATTTCTTGTAAATCACTTCCAAATCTACCATAGCATCTATCCTTTGAATTTCTCCCCTTCAGGGGTTGAAATTCTAAATTGTTTTGCACACAGCATGCATTTTTATTATATTGCCAATATCATATTATGAATCCATTATCTAAATACTAAGGAATAAAATTATAGTGGTGCCAATGAAAATTATTTTTATGACTTAAATCTTAAAAAAAACCCAGTGGCACAAAAGAAAAAATTCGCTTTTTTAAACAACCATATTCATATTAAAACATATGAATCAAGCATATCACAATTATAGTAACTGTATAAAAAGGTATAGTAATTAACAAATTGCTCATTTTTATCTGACAAATGGCTGAAATAGCTACAGTACATTAAAAATAGCTTGCTTGAAAGTTACCTCTTCAGCTAAGGCAGCTAATGTTGTAGTCTGCTAATATATATTCATTGGCAGCCAAAAGCAATCAAACTCCTTCCTTTTCATTCGGATGAGTTAATAAGATAGTATTAATAAAAGTTAAATAAAATAGTAGTAAAGTATTTCTAGTGTGTAGTATTCAGTGCCACTCAAGTGATGTACTTGTGGTAGAAACAAGGTGAGGAAAAAGTATTTACTACAATTATTTTAAAAGTGTAGGACTAAGGTACATGAAATAATGCTGCTTTTGAGAGGCTGTTAATGTTAAAGCTGTATTGCCTTTGAATTATTATTATTTTTTTTATTTTAAGTCAAACAAATTTTCTTTGGCACCACTACAGTTTTATTCCTTAGCATTTAAATAAGGGATTCATAATACGATATTGCCAATATGACCAAAATTTGCTCTTTCTGAAAACAGTTTACAATTTCTACCCCTGAAGGGGAGAAATTGAAGTGATCAGACACCATGACCTATATTTGGTAACGATGTCATAGGTCACACGGTGACAGCCAATTGGAGTATATAAAGGCGGCATGATGTCAGCTGATGTAACGGCTTGCTCTGGGTTGTGTTTTTGACTCCTTCCATTCTCTCCCCTCGGGATGCTAACTCACGATCTCCGGCATGGGAGGCGGACACACTGATCTGAGCTCTGGCCTGAGTGGCCAGAGTATCCTTAGGCTGTCAAGGAGTGAGGCCTATTGACTACCATATGCACAGCGACTTCTGCTGGCCGCTGTCACACTGATTGCTTAAACAAAATAAAACAAAATCGTGGAAAATGCTTTGAAACAGCATATTTCTGTATAATTCTAATATCTTTCTCATATATTTTGTAAAAGGTAGCGAGAAATAAATCCTTCTAAATCTAAAAACACTGTTTCTGAAACCAGATAACACAGCTGAAATGATTTAAAAGACATCCTATGGATGTTAGCGTGCACACCCCTTGAACAAGCAAATGGCTCAGGTCGCAAGTAATCTCAAAACCTCACGCGTGCTCACACGCGCTTCCTTCTGCAGCTCGTCTGCATGACTGCAACAAAGGAAAAGAAAATATTTGCTCTGGAGTTCCCTCCAGATAAATATGTTCTCTTCATTACAATGACATGCAATTTTGCAACAAGTTTCAAAAATAAACTTACTTTATAATGCTTGGATTTCAATAGAAGCTAAATTTAGCCAGTTTTGTGAAATTGTGAAATTTGAAAGGCCGTAACAACTTTAAATCTCAAATCCAGGACTATTGTCTTATTTTTTCTGCTTTCAAAATAGGCCATACATGCATGCACATTAATTTTAATAAGGCATGCACACCCAGTAAAAACCAATTATTATAAATGGAAAGCATACAAATTTAAGGGGAAGCTATTGGATTGAATTGTTTGGAGCAAGGTTAAATATTTTACTTATTAACAATGATAGATCACCATCTTTTTCTTGCAGTTTATTGAATTCAGCAGATGTGACATATTATGTTAAAGTTATATCAAAGTAACTCTTTGGTTCAAACTCCAAAGACATGATGAAGTCATGGCACCATCTAGTGGTATAATGAACCGTCTCCTCAAACGGGCCACACACATCATATCGGACCCCTTCTCTTCACCTCCTCTCATGTCGCCCAAGATCCCCCAGCACATGCACAAACATTTTGCAAAACAACATTTTCTCCAGAGGTGTAGACAGGCTGCAGAAAGCACCCATTGCAATAACAGGCTCTGTAATAGCTGTCACAAACTGTGCTCCTTATTAATACATATATTTTTAAAGTATTTACTGGATATCTTATAGTTTTATGGGTATGAATGTGTATTGGTGAGATGTGCTTGGGCTATGTGGCTGTATTTTACATTTTATTTTATATTTATGCTGTATAAACAGAATTGTTCCAAGAAAGTTTCATTGTATAACCTGCAATGACAATAAAGATCTAGCTATCTATCTATTTTCATCAGCTCAGCCAGTCATCTAAAAGAGGAAATAAAAGTGCACATAGTGCACTGTGAAGGGCCAAAAGTCTGCAGGGTATGAAATACACACAAAAGATAAGTATGGAAACAGAAACAGAATCCTGTTATATTATTAAACAAAAGCCATCAGAGATTTCTGTTGTCCATCAATCTCAGAATCAGAAGAAGTTTATTGCCATTGCCAGTGAACAGGATTCACAGACTAGGAATTTGCTTTGGGACAATGGTGCAACATTAAGAAGAGATAAAATGCTGAGATAAAATATAACATATGTGTCAAAATAAGATAAAATATAAGATAAAAAAGAAATATGAAATATGAAAGGCTGTGTGCAACAGAAAAACAGAGAAACAGAAAAAACAGTGCAGTGGGAGGAGTGCAATTAAAAACCAAAGTACACTGTCTAAAGTGACCCGTGATAAAATGATAAAGTGACAGAGTTAAGCTTAAGGTGACTGAGTTATGAGGAGTTCATGAGTCTAACGGCAGAGGGGAAGAAACTGTTCTTATGGCGGGAGGTTCTGGTCCGGATGGACCGTAGCCTCCTGCCCGAGGGGAGTGGTTTGAACAGACCGTGTGCAGGGTGAGAAGGGTCAGCTGTGATCCGACCTGCTCGGCCCAGATCTGAAATATGGATCTGAATCCAGATTATATAAAAAAATAAATAAATCATGGAGTCTTCCATAGTACAATATGTATCTATAGTGCAAATTTTGTGAGAATCCATGAAGTCGTTTTAATGTAATCCTTCAAAGTATATATATAAAGTGAAACCTGATCCAGAATTTGGATCTGGATCTGGACCAGTGGCGGTGCCAGGAAATTTTTGTTGGGGTGGGGGGGGGCTGAGGGGGAGCTAGGGTAAAAGTTGGAGGGCTCCACAAAATGTCGTTGACATGAATGATATATAGTAAATTGCTTTATAAATACCAAGGTATATGTTTTAGTCACCCGTGCTCCTCTAAAATGTGGTACAAATGCACACGCACATATCACTTAGAATGATTGCAAGTTCAGTAAACTTGCACATAGGTATAAATAAAGATAAGTGAAGTTTTAAGAGTGGCCGTAATACATATTTAGGAAACCTAATTTTTTGGAGTATGGTGTTAAGTTTCTCTCATTAATACTTGCAAATGCACAGAGGGTGATTTACAAATATCCTTTGATTTGTACACATGCTTTGTGATCCACAAACACAAATTTCTGATTTGTAACGTGTGTGGGTTTTTACAAATAAATGTTTATTTGCAAAACTGAAAATTCTGTTTGTGAAGGGTGATTCAGAATTGGTGGATCACCGAACACACACATTCATCACTTTGCTCAGTTATGTAATATTGAGACATTCTCAGCGCAAAACTGCAGTTGAGAGCCACAAATATGTCAGTCGCTATTCACATTATTGACAGAATTTTATTGGGGGGGCTGAGGGGAGGCTTGGCTCATTATTGGGTTGTCTTAAGCCTCCCCCCCAAGCCCCCCCCCGGCGCCACCACTGATCTGGATCAATAAATAAATAAAGGCTGATGATTTTATTACATCCTTAATGGATGTAATTACACTTCTAACTCCATCCTTGCTTTATGATTTAAAAAAAAAAACTGTGCCTAAGATATTTGCATGGTGTTGTACGGTACATCCAGAAAGTATTCACAGTGCTTCACTTTTTGCACATTTTGTTATGTTACAGCCTTATTACAAAATGGAGTAAATTCATTCTTACCCTCAAAATTCTACACACAGAACCCCATTATGACAACATGAAAAAAGTTTTTTTTTTTAATTTTTGCAAATAAAAAAATAAAAAAATAACAACTTATGAAATCACACGTACATACTTAGTTTGTACATACGTATTTGCACCTTTTGCTCAATACTTTGTTGATGCACCTTTGGCAGCAATTACAGCCTCAAGTGTTCTTGAATATGATGCCATGAGCTTGGTGCACCTATCTTGGGGCAGTGTTGCCCATTCCTCTTTGCAGCACCTCTCAAGCTCCATCAGGTTGGATGGGGAGTGTCGGTGCACAGACATTTTCAGATGTCTCCAGGGATGTTCAATCAGATTCAGGTCTGAGCTCAAGGACATTCACAGAGTTGTCCTGAAGCAACTCCTTTGATATCTTGGCTGTGTGCTTAGGCTCATTGTCCTGCTGAAAGATGAACTGTCACCAAAATCTGTGGTAAGGGGTGGTCTGGTGCAGGTTTTCATCCAGGATGTCTCTGTACATTGCTGCATTAATCTTTCCCTCAATCCTGACTAGTCTCGCAGTTCCTGCTGCTGAAAAACATCCTCACAGCATGATGCTGCCACCACCATGCTTCACTGTAGGGATGGTGCCTGGTTTCCTCCAAACATGACACTTGGCATTCATGCCAAAGTGTTCAATTTTTGTCTGATCACACCAGAGAATTTTGTTTCTCATGGTCTGAGAGTCCTTCAGTTGTCTTCTGACAAACTCCAGATGTGCTGCCATGTGTCTTTTACGAGTGGCTTCCATCTGGCCACTCTACCATACAGGCCTGATTGGTGGATTGCTGCAGAGATGGTTGTCCTTCTGGAAGGTTCTCCTTTCTCTACAGAGGAATGCTGGAGCTCTGACAGAGTGACCATCTGGTTCTTGGTCACCTCCCTGACTAAGGCTGTTGTACCTCAATTTCTCAGTTTAGACAGGTGGCCAGCTCTAGGAAGAGTCCTGGTGGATCTGAACTTCTTCCATTTACAGATGATGGAGGCCACTATGCTCATTGGGACCTTTAAAGCAGCAGAAATATTTCTGTCCCCTTCCTCAAATTTGTGCCTCAAGACAATCCTGTCTACGAGGTCTACAGACAATTCCTTTGACTTCATGCTTGGTTTGTGCTCTGATATGCTGTAGGACCTTATATGTAGACAGGTGTGTGTCTTTTCAAATCATGTCCAATCAACTGAATTTATAACAGATGGACTCCAAATAAGCTGTAGAAACAGCTCATAGATGATCAATGGAAACAGGATGCACTGGAGCTCAATTTTGAGCTTCATGGCAAAGGCTGTGAATAATTATGTACATGAGATTTATTTATTTTTTTTAATTTGTAAAAAAGTCTCAAAAGATTTTTTTTTCTACATTGTCATTATGGGGAATTGTGTATGAGGAAAAATGAATTTCTTCCATTTTGGAATAAAGCTGTAACATAACAAAATGTGGAAAAAGCGAAGTGCTGTAAATACTTTCCAAATGCACTTTAAACAGTGTTTGGCTGTCATTCTTCAGTCTCCTGTAATACAGTGTTATTGCGCTTATTGTTGAGCTATATATGCTGAATAATCACATTTCAACTTTACACAAAGCCAGATAAAAGTTGCTTTACAGCAGTATGACAATTATACTACTTTGAAAATTCTGAGATCATGTAAGCGTTTTAGTTTTAGATTTTATTTTTCAGTCTGTGTTTTTGTTTTCTCCTGCGGTTTTGTAGCAATAATCAGTTTAAAAACTTTTATTCCCCATCCTAACTGACAGCAGTGATATCATGACTTAATGCTTGTAATATTTGGTAAAAGTGTGTGAGAATTTGCCAGTAAAATCATTCATCTTTGTGCTTTCTGTATGTGACGGTACAGTTGTAGTGTCATGTACAGAAGGAAAATTGCCATGCAAGCTGCAATTAATGGCATATATTAAAGAGGCAGGCAGTGGGCCATAAACTGCTGACCTGTGGGAATTAAATGTACACTGGCTGACTGAGGTCACGACACTTCAAAATTAGGACAACACTGGTAAAAGAAGAAAATAATTACAAATGCAATAAACATCTGCATTGATTCAACAACACATAGCTACATCAGCAAATATCCTGCAAATAAAAACACTTTAAAACACAGAGAACACAAACAAATATGACCTGCACATGCAGCAATATATATATATATATATATATATATATATATATATATATATATATATATATATATATATATATATTTTTTATACTTATCATTTTTATTTTTCAGTATAACATAAATCACATTTTAAAAGAACGATAACACCTCAGAACAAAGTGACATGTGACAATTGACAACATATTTTTTCACAATACAATCTTAAATAGGTCTCAGTTTACATCACCGAAGTTTGAATTCTGTCCATTTTTTCCACAGCTCTTCACATTTTGGTAGCTGTAGTCTTATGATATATGTAAGCCTTTCCATATTGTAGATGTCATCCACTATTTCTCTCCAGTTGCCCAAGGTGGGAGTGGTGGCCTTGTACCACTTTTGCGTAATTGCTTTTTTCGTGGCCGCCAAAAGAATCTTCACCAAGTATTGGTCTTTAGTTGGGATTGCAATGTCTGTTAAATATGCTAAATACAATACTGTACATGTATTGGGTAGCTCATATCCCAGTATGTCTTTTAATTCTTTCCGAACATTATCCCAGTAGCTTGTCAACTTAATACAATGCCAAAATATATGTGTGTGGTTAACATCCTGCTCTCCACACAATCTCCAGCAAGGTTGATGTACAGACAGTGAACTCTTCTTTATCTTTGGAGTAATGAAAAAACGTACAATATTTTTCCAGCAAAACATTTTCCACATTTTAGAACTCGATGTGTCCTGTTGTGTTACACAGATATCATACCACATTTCATCACTTATCTCCGTCTTTAGTTCTTTTTTCCATTTATCTCTTATGTATAATGTTGAAGTTTTACTGTTACCTACCAAGCCTTGATACAATTTTGAAATTAGTTTTCCAGATATATTCTTGTATGCGTTACTTAGTACTTCTGTAATTGCATTTATTTTCCCTGTAAGACCTGGTCTTATTTCCTTGCGGTAATAGTCCCGAATCTGAAGATACATATAAAATCTTGTTTGTCCAAGTCAAATTCTCTTTGTAGAGTCTGAAAGGTCTTAATTTCACCTCTTTTGATTAGTTTACTAAACATAGTCAGGCCTCTGTTTGACCATTCCTTAAATTTTGAGTTCATGATTCCTGGTTTGAAGTTTGTATCGTATGCCAACCAACTAAAGATCTTAATTTCACTCTCCATCTTGTATTTTTAACTACTGAGAACGAGGTCTCCAATGTGAATTTAGTAAGCGAGTCTAAATATTTCTCGTTTTCTTTAAACATTTTCTTGTTGGTTATCATGGTTCTTATACGGCCCCCTTCAGTATCCAATTCTATTTCCTTCCATTTAGTAGAACAGTCGATGGTACACCAGCAAATCAAAGATTTCATCTGTGCGGCGTAATAATAATTTTGTAAGTTTGGAAGTGCCAATCCCCCCTCTTTCTTAGGTATTTGAAGTGTTGAATATTTGATTCTTGGTTTCCTCCCATTCCAAATAAATCTTGAGATTTTCTTATCCCACTCTACAAATTGTGAGGTGGGTATTGGCACCGGCAAACATTGGAAGAGATACAAAATTCTGGGTAGTACATTCATCTTAATTATATCAATTCTTGCATTCATATCGAGTAACAGTATTCCCCACTTTCTATATCTTTGTATATTTCCTGATTAAGAGGAATATAGTTTATTTTGTACAGATAGGTTAGATTGTTTGTAATTGTTATGCCCAGATAACTGATTGTTTCTTTCACCCACTTGAAGTTGTATTGTTTAATCATGTCTGCTGTGGGACTATAGTTAAAAGACAAAACTTGAGTCTTCATTTTATTTAATTTGTACCCTGACAAGAGACCATAAAAGTCAAAAATGTTCATCAATTTAGGGAGACTTATTTCTGGTCGTTTTAAATATATTAAGACATCGTCTGCAAATAATCCAATTTTATGTTCAGTTTCTGTAATTTTAACTCCCTCTATTTCCTCGGCCTGTCTTATTGCTTGGGCCAAGGGTTCAATAAATATTGCTAATAGAATAGGGGAGAGGCAACAGCCTTGTCTTGTGGACCTTTCAAGCTTGAACCAGTTCGAGAGACTACCATTTATCTTGATTCTTGCTTTAGGATTCTGGTATAATGTTTGAATACATGCGACAGATTGTGAATTTAAACCAAATTTTTCCAGACAAAGATACAGAAATCTCCAGCTAACAATGTCAAAAGCCTTTTCGGCATCTAAACTTAATAATATTGCACTTTCCTCCTTTTTCTGGATTTCTTCGATTACATGTAGAGTCCTCCTAATATTGTCATGAGTCTGCCGCCCTTTAATAAAGCCAGATTGATCTTCGTCTATTATGTCTGATATGAAGGTTTGGAATCTATTAGATATAATTGATGAATATATTTTGTAATCGCAATTTAGTATTGATATTGGTCTATAGTTTTCGCAGTATTCTCTATTTTTGTCTTCCTTGGGTATGACCGTGATTGTGGCCTCATTCCATGCCATAGGTATTAAAGGCACTGCGCTGCGGTGGTTTGAATCATATTTGTCTAATAGATTACAATTTGTTCATGTAAATGGGGAATCTTCTTCACAGACTAAAGTTAATTATGGAGTTCCACAAGGTTCTGTGCTAGGACCAATTTATTCACTTTATACATGCTTCCCTTAGGCAGTATTATTAGACGGTATTGCTTAAATTTTCATTGTTACGCAGATGATACCCAGCTTTATCTATCCATGAAGCCAGAGGACACACACCAATTAGCTAAACTGCAGGATTGTCTTACAGACATAAAGACATGGATGACCTCTAATTTCCTGCTTTTAAACTCAGATAAAACTGAAGTTATTTTACTTGGCCCCACAAATCTTAGAAACATGGTGTCTAACCAGATCCTTACTCTGGATGGCATTACCCTGACCTCTAGTAATACTGTGAGAAATCGTGGAGTCATTTTTGATCAGGATATGTCATTCAAAGCGCATATTAAACAAATATGTAGGACTGCTTTTTTGCATTTACGCAATATCTCTAAAATTAGAAAGGTCTTGTCTCAGAGTGATGCTGAAAAACTAATTCATGCATTTATTTCCTCTAGGCTGGACTATTGTAATTCATTATTATCAGGTTGTCCTAAAAGTTCCCTAAAAAGCCTTCAGTTAATTCAAAATGCTGCAGCTAGAGTACTAACAGGGACTAGAAGGAGAGAGCATATCTCACCCATATT
This sequence comes from Thalassophryne amazonica, assembly GCF_902500255.1. Lineage (NCBI taxonomy): Eukaryota > Metazoa > Chordata > Actinopteri > Batrachoidiformes > Batrachoididae > Thalassophryne > Thalassophryne amazonica. Next base: position 93,829,449 of record NC_047111.1, read on the forward strand.
GGCCTCTCTTCATTGGCTTCCTGTTAATACTAGAATAGAATTTAAAATTCTTCTTCTTACTTATAAGGTTTTGAATAATCAGGTCCCATCTTATCTTAGGGACCTTGTAGTACCATATCACCCCAATAGAGCGCTTCGCTCTCAGACTGCAGGCTTACTTGTAGTTCCTAGGGTTTGTAAGAGTAGAATGGGAGGCAGAGCCTTCAGCTTTCAGGCTCCTCTCCTGTGGAATCAGCTCCCAATTCAGATCAGGGAGACAGACACCCTCTCTACTTTTAAGATTAGGCTTAAAACTTTCCTTTTTGCTAAAGCTTATAGTTAGGGCTGGATCAGGTGACCCTGAACCATCCCTTAGTTATGCTGCTATAGACGTAGACTGCTGGGGGGTTCCCATGATGCACTGTTTCTTTCTCTTTTTGCTCTGTATGCAGCACTCTGCATTTAATCATTAGTGATCGATCTCTGCTCCCCTCCACAGCATGTCTTTTTCCTGGTTCTCTCCCTCAGCCCCAACCAGTCCCAGCAGAAGACTGCCCCTCCCTGAGCCTGGTTCTGCTGGAGGTTTCTTCCTGTAAAAGGGAGTTTTTCCTTCCCACTGTAGCCAAGTGCTTGCTCACAGGGGGTCGTTTTGACCGTTGGGGTTTTTACATAATTATTGTATGGCCTTGCCTTACAATATAAAGCGCCTTGGGGCAACTGTTGTTGTGATTGGTGCTATATAAAAATTGATTGATTGATTGATTGATTCCATGATGGAGGAAGTTTCCCATTCTTTAGTGTTTGATTAAATGATGCTAACATCATTGGATTAAGTTCTTTTTTGAAGATCTTATACCATTCCATGGGAAATCCATCAGTCCCCAGAGTCTTATTAGGTTTCATTCTTTTAACTGCATCTTCTAATTCTTTCTCTGTAATCTCAGAGCAAATTTTAGTATTTTGTGAATTTCCTATATTTGGAAGATCTAATGAATTTAGAAATATTTTAATTGTCTCATTGTCGGCAGCTCTGGGTTGTTTATATAAATTTGTATAATATTCTTCAAATGCCCTCTCGATCTCTTCTGGTTTAAACTTTAGTGCTTTTTGATATAGGGTCTCTAATTTTTAAAATTGTACTAAGCTGTTGTTTGTTTCTTAATTGCCTCGCCAATGATTTAGTTGCTTTCGGACCTCCTTCATAGTAAGTCTGTTTTAGAAATCTGATTTTTTTTTCCACTTCCATTGTTAGTATATTATCAATCTTAGTTCTAGCTTCCTTGATTTTTAACAATGTGTTTGTGTCGTTTATCTTCTTGTGCAATTCTTCGAGTTTTTGTAATTCCTTCACAGTTTCCTGGTACTCCTTCAGTTTTTGTTTTTTATTGTATGAAGCTATTGATATTAGTTTACCGCGTATTACTGCCTTCATAGCATCCCACAATATTGTGGGATCTATTCCTCCCTGGTCATTTTCATTTCTATATATTTCGATTCTTTTCTTATTTTTTCCACTAATTCTTTATCATTTAGCAATCCAATGTTCAATCTCCAATTTGTGATCTGGTTCTCCTATTTAAGTTTACGGTCAGGTATAGTGAGCAATGGTCAGACAGGTCAGCTGTGCCTATCTTGCATTCTACTATTCTGAACTCTATCTTCTTGATTCATTAAGAAATAATCTATTCTCATGTAGGTCAAATGTGGGCTCTTGAATAAATGTGTAGTCCTTTTTCAACGGGTGGGGATTCTCTCCAGACATCTATTATTCCCAATTCTTTCAAAGTAGTATTTATGTAGTGTGCTATATTGGTTTTGCTACCTTTTGTCTTGCTAGTAGTGTCCAAAAAGTGGTTCAAAACAATATTTAGATCACCTCCACTAATTAATATGCCATCAGACTCCTGGGAAATGATATCAATACCAATTATAGAAAGATTTATCTGACTCTGGGGGGAGCATATATATTAAATAATGTAACCAGTTCTTCTTCTAACCTCCCTTTAATCATAATATATCTGCCTTCCTTATCTTTTACTTCTTTTATGCATTCAAATTTGATTTTATTAGAGATTAAGATTGCGACTCCCTTTTTACTACTTCCTTTAAATGAACTATAAAAAGTATTTCTGTAGCCCATAGTTTTTAATTTTCCATGCTCCTTGTCAGAGAGATGAGTTTCTTGTAAGTAGATTACATCGGCTTTTTCTTTTTTAAACTTAGTGAGAGCCTTTTTTCTTTTTTTTTTTGGATTATTCAATCCATTTATGTTGAGTGATATTATATTCAAAGGATTAATTTGCATCTTAACAAAAAAGGATTCTTGTTTTTCACATTGCCACGAAGAACACATTTAATAATATGAACAAGAACCTGAAAAGAACGGTTGAGAACCTGTATCCGGTAAGTCCAAGGACCTTCATCTGGTCCCAATGTCCCGTTGGTGGTGGAGGGGTAAAACCTCCTGGAGAAGGAGGGCCCTCTGTAAGCTGTGGAGATGGACTCGTGAATGAGTCTCCCCTTCATTCTACACTAGTCCAACAGTTTTTGATAGTCTCGCCAAAATTGGTGTTAACGACGACGGTTTAGCTAGGGAGGTAGGTTGTAGCTTATCCAGAATATCTATCCGATATAAATAAAAACAGGTTTGTTGGGTTAATGATTTTCAAGTAAGGACGAGACAAAAATAAGTAAGATACACAAATCAAGGTTGATATAAAGAAATAATAATAATGTTTACTCCCAAACATAGCACTCTACTTATACTGGAACCTCGTATTAAATATATATATATATATATTTTTGTCCGTGGTACTTGTGTTGACAATGTCTATTTACAACTACCTCCCTTTATTTGTTTCACCTCATCTTCGAAACTCCTGGAGCCTCTCCTTTGCTCTCTGACTGGCTCCTCTTCTCGCAGATGACTCCTGGTTCCTCTCCCATGGAAACACTTCTTTGATCCTGTTGTTGAATGCCTCCTCTTGTTCTTCTCCCATCTCCACGTCAAGCCCTCTCTCCCGCATCTCCTTTGCTGCCTCCTGTGGGCTGGCATAGGTTTTTTTCCTGTTTTGCCAATGGATTCTGATTTTTGTTAGTGGTGTTTGGAATTTAACACTGTGTGTCTTCAATACCTTTTTGATGCCACTGTATGCTTTACGTTTTTTAACTACCTCGTTGGGGTAGTCATGATCAAAAAACAGTGGTTTGTTGTTCACTTGTATTCGTTTCTTCCATGCTTTCTTGAGAAGGGACTCTTTGGTGTCAAATTCCAAAAAGTTCACAATGATAGACCTAGGTGTTGCTCCAGGTCCAGGACGTCCAGCTATTGCCCTGTGTGCTCGTTGAATTGCGGGACGGGTCTCATCTGGTAGCTCCAATTCCTTCCGCAGCATTTTCTCCACGTAGCGGTGGACTGAGTCCCCCTCCGCTCCCTCTGGTACCCCGAAGATTCAAATGTTATTTCTCCTTGATCTTCCTTCTAAGTCAGTTAACTTCTCTTTCATATCCCGTTGCGTTTCCAAAGCCGTGAGGAGGGCTTGTTTTAACTCAGTACTCCATTCTTCCAGTTCTTCGATCCGGTTTTGCGCCTCTTCTAGAGCTTGTTTTCTGCTCTAAGAGTTCTTTCGTGCTTTCCGACAGCTTCTGGTCGACCTGTTCTTTAAACGTACTGAATTCCTGCTTTAAATCTGACTTGACTTCGTTTTTGAGCGTCACAAAGTCACTCTTCATTTCTTGTTAAGCTCTCGTATTTCTTTTGTTATGCTGTACAGCCCGTCCTGCCACGTACTAGTTGTTAGCTTAGCTCCCTTAGCATTAGCCATTAGCTTGTCCTCTCGAGTGGTACCTTCTTCCTCTGTTTCTGAATCGTTTTCGGCTCTGTTCTGAGGTCTCTGTTTTGGTCGTCTTCCTCTTTTTTGTTCCCGCTCATCCCCACTTGTCCTTTAATGTTGAATTTCGAGTATTCTCAGATTTGGGGATGAGTTTATGATTTCTTGGCGAGAGCCCTGTATTAAGCGTCCATTTGCTTGCCGCCGACCGGAAGTCCCTCGCAGCAATATATTTTAATAACATGTCTGCTGCAAATTCACAGACTGCGTGCAAAGCCTTAGACACACTGCAAAAGTGGTGGGTACAGTTCCGATAACCAATAATTATTGAAGATAAAGTTTTCATTATCAGATTATCTTTTCAGATAACTTTGAAAATCATTATCGGACTAATTACCTTCTGATAAATTTTTGTCCAATAACTTTTAGACCGTTAACGTGGTAAATAAAAGTGAACAGATGTGTAGTTCTATCCTCTGCAAACAGAGGAGCGCAAAACTGGTCACAAAAAATAATTTTTTAACCCCATACTGATACGCGGCCAATATCACCCAAGTCATCCAGAGGCATACATTTGTAACTTATGGTTCAAATTTTAGCCAAACGTATTTCGGACAATTTATTTAAATTAACGTCACTCCTGAAGTTTCATGAAGTGAAAATATCAGATATATGTTTTAGTTTTAAAGTAATGCACTAATTTTTAAGGTTTTAGTGTGGAGCATGCTGTGTCCAGGTGCATTATGGGTAGGGTAATCTCAGTACGGTAATCTCAGTACTTTCACGACAGGAGAAATGCATTTCAGACACTCTGATCAGGACAACAGCATTAAACTCTAGTGCCTAAAACTCACGTGAATATATTCTCTGGGGTTTATAGATGTTTTTATTGTGTTTACTTTTATTAAATTCCACGCATCTTAAACGTAGCAAGTAGCAACAAAAATTATCTGGAATTTTGTGTTTGCAAGTTTTCAAGGTCTCTACTGCCATCTACTGGCCAGTAGTGTTCATGGCAGTATTCAAACTGAAGCTGGGCTGATATTTTCAATAACTGTACTCATTGTACGTTCAAAAACCACACGTCGGACTTGTGTTTCCAGAAGCAAAACCTAAACAGAAGCTTTTTTTTCAATTTAATTTACAAAAACTCTCAACATCAAAGTAACAAAAAAAAAAAACCAGCAAAAAAAAAATAAAAAATTTGAGAACTGCATTGAGACGCTCTGGTCAGGCTGCACTTTAACCGCTGCACATGGACAACACCATTAACATAAAACTATTTTTATATTGTGCCTAAAACTCTCATGAATATATTCTGTGGGTTTATAGATGTTATTGCGTTTGTTTTATGTAAACATGGGATGTGATTCTCCCATGTTTACATAAAAGCTGTCTCTTCGTTATTTTCAATGGGAGCTGCTGTGAGCTACACTCGCTTCCTGATCGTGTCGTTCTGGGGGAAAGTGAAGTTTGCTCTTTAACGTCTTGATTATTGTTCTTTACAACACTGTTTGTCCTCTTTGTTCCAGACTAATATATATAAGATGCCTGAAATTCGGTTTGCGTTTATTAAATTCCACGCAGATTAAATGTAGCAGACACGGATTATTTGTTATAATTGTTTTAGCAAGTTTTCAGGGTATCATGCACGCAGTTTCTTATTAACGTGATGTAAAGCATAAAAAAATACATTTTTGTAGTATAATATTAATTTACAATTGTCATCATGTGGATTCTCTATAGTATGTTGTTTGACTGCAGCGACTCTCTGCGTGCAAGGGATTATGGGATACGGCAATAGAGCAAATGGCAGTGTTCTATTTATTTTGACACCGGCTATATCAGACGATTATCTAATTACAACTTGGCTTTTTTTTGAAATGCCTTTTTTTACAAATAAAAATTGGCATATTTTACAAAAGCACATTTATCTGTAAACACCAGCACATGACACACTTCACATTAACGTGTTTGTTTACATAGAATGAATCATCCAATCAGTGTGAGCAGAGGCACATTTTACTCAGAATGCCATCTGTCTGTGTTTGTTACAAAACTTCAGAATTAGTGCATTATTCAACATTAAAAGATATAACTCAGCCACATGGGGTGTACAGCCAGTACATTCTGAGTGCCGGTCCCAAGCCCGGAAAAATGAGGAGGGTTGTGTCAGGAAGGGCATCCGGCATAAAACAAGCCAATCCCAACAATGCAGACTAAGAATCGAATTTACATGCTGGATCGATCGAGGCCTGGGTTAACAACGTCCGCCACCGGTGCTGTTGCCCAACAAGGTGCCGGTGGAAATTGCACTAGTGCTGGGTTGAAGATGACGAGGAAGAGGAGGAGAACGTTTCCACAAACAGCGGGAGAAGAAGAAAATAGAAGGGTGGAAATGAGAGTGGGGACTTTGAATGTTGGTAGTATGAATGGTAAAGGGAGAGAGCTGGCTGATATGATGAAGAGGAGATAGGTAGACATATGTGTGTGCAAGAGACCAAGTGGAAGGGAAGTAAGAGCAGGAGCATCGGCGGTGGGTACAAGTTGTTGTACCATGGTGAGGACAGGAAGAGAAAGGGTGTTGGGGTCATTTTAAAGGAAGAGTATGTTAAAGTGTGTGGAGGTTCACTGAGTGTCTGACAGGGTGATGAGTTGTGAAGTTGGAAATTGAAGGGGTGATGATGAATATCATCAGTGCATATGCCCCACAGGTAGGTTGTGAGATGAGGAGAAAGAAGATTTCTGGAGTGTGTTTAGCTGAGGTGGTGGAGAGTGTGCCCAAGCATGAAAGACTGGTCATAGGAGCAGACTTCAATTGGCATGTTGGTGAAGGGAACAGAGGTGATGAGGAAGTAATGGGTAGATATGGTATTCAGGATAGGAATGGGGAAGGACAGATGGTAGTTAATTTTGCAAAAAGGATGGAAATGGATGTGGTGAACACCTACTTTAAGAAAGGAAGGAGCACAGGGTAACATATAAGAGTGGAGGAAGGTGCACACAGGTAAACTACATTCTTTATAGGAGATGCAAGCTAAAAGAAATCACAGACTGTAGGTCGTGACAGGAGAGAGTGTTGTTAACAGCATAGGATGGTTGTTTGGAGGATGACTTTAGAGGTAAAGAAGAAGAAGAAGAGAGTGAGAGCTCAAAGGATGAGATGGTGGAAGCTGAAGGAGGAAGACTGTTGTGTGAAATTTAGCGAGCAGGTGAGAGAAGCACTGGTTTGAGGGGAAGCAGTTTTGGACAACTGGAAAAAGTACTGCAGATGTGGTGAGGGAGACAGTTAGGCAAGTACTGGGTATGACATGCGGACAGTGAAAGGAAGACAAGGAGACTTGGTGGTGGAATGAAGAGGTCCAGGAAAGCATAAGGAGAAAGAGGTTGGCGAAAAAGTTTTGGGATAGTCAGAGAGATGAAGAAAGTAGACAGGAGTACAAGTAGATGCGGTGTAAGGCAAAAAGAGAAGTGGCAAAAGTGAAGGAAAAGGCATATTGCAAGCTGTACAAGAAGTTGAATAATAAGGAAGGAGAAAAGGACTTGTACCGATTGGTCAGACAAAAAGGACAGAGCTGGAAAGGATGTGCAGCAGGTTAGGGTGGTAAAAAATTCACATGGTAATGTGCTGACAAGTGAGGAGGTGTGTGCTGAGAAGGTGGAGGGAATATTTTGAAGAGCTGATGAATGAAGAAAATGAGCAAGAGAAAAGGCCTGGATGATGTGGTGAGAGTAAGTCAGGAAATACAAGAGATTAGTAAGGAAGAAGTGAAGGCTGCTATGAAGAGGAAGAAGAGTGGAAAGGTAGTTGGTCCAGATGACATTCCAGTGGAGGCATGGAAGTGTCTAGAAGAGATAGCAGTGGAGTTTCTAACCAGAATGTTTAATAAAATCTTGGAAAGTGAGAGGATGCCTGAGGAGTGGAGACTGGTGTGCTGCTTCCTATTTTCAAGAACAAGGGTGATGTGCAGAGCTGTAGTAACTACAGAGGCATAAAGTTGATCAGCCACAGCATGAACTTATGGGAAAGAGTAGTTGAAACTAGGCTTAGAAAACAGGTGAAGATCTATGAGCAGCAATATGGTTTCATGCCGAGAAAGAGCACTACAGATGCAATGTTTGCTCTGAGAATACTGTTGAAGTACAGAGAAGGCCAGAAAGAGTTACATTGTGTGTTTGTGGACTTAAAAAAAAGCTTATGATAGGGTGCCAAGAGAAGAGCTGTGGTATTGTATGAGGAAGTCTGGAGTGGTAGAGAAGTACAGTATGTTAGGGTAGTACAGGACATGTACAAGAATAGTGTGAGAGCGGTGAGATGTGCAGTAGGAATGACAGACTCATTCAAAGTGGAGGTGGGATTACACCAAGGATCAGCTCTGAGTCCTTTCTTGTTTGCAGTGGTGATGGACAGGTTGATGGATGAGAAAAGACAGGAGTCCCCATGGACTATGATGTTTGCAGATGACATTGTGATCTGCAGTGAGAGTAGAGAGCAAGTTGAGTCTAGTCTGGAGAGGTGGAGATATGCTTTGGAGAGAAAGGGTGTTATGACCGGGCCTAGGGGTGAACCAAGGCATAACATAAAAATGACTCCCCCGCTCCCCACTCCCAAGGATGACCAGACTTACAGGTATGCAGTCCAAAAAAAAAAAAACAAGTTTATTATTGTTAAATAAAACTTCAGGGTGAGAAAGAGGCCACAATAACAAACAAAACAATCTACCCAAATCCCTATTCTTACCTAGTGCTCAAATAAAACAACCAAACAACAGTGGTCTTACTTAAGCTTCTAAGCAAAAACAGGAGAAAACTATCAAAACAACATGGCTTCTCACCCCTACTAACAAGAAACATTGGACTGCTTTTCAAGACAAATAATTACAAAATGAATACAAAAAAAGATTAACAAAAGAAAAAAAAAGTGTCCTCAGACACACATCAGTTGGGAGCAGGAAGAGAGTGGAGCACTGGAGGTTGGTTTCAGCCTCCCTTATAAAGCCAGGAGCCTTCATTGCTGGACCAATCAGCCAATGCCATCTGTAGAAGCTCACCTACAACAAGAGAGACTCACAAAGAATAAGCAGCTCCTCACCTAGGTGGGGAGGGTAAATACACTCATATGCCACAAACAAAACTACATATGACCTCAGGGTCATAACAAGGGGAATGAAAGTCAGTAGAAGCAAGACTGAGTACATGTGTGTGAATGGGAGGGAGCCCAGTGGAATAGTGCAGTTACAAGGAGTAGAAGTGGTGAAAGTAGATGAGTTTAAATATTTGGGGTCAACTGTTCAAAGTAATGGAGAATGTGGTAAAGAAGTGAAGAAGAGAGTGCAGGCAGGGTGGAGTGGATGGAGAAAGGTGGCAGGAGTGATTTGTGACCGAAGAATATTAGCAAGAGTGAAGGGGAAAGTTTACAAGACAGAAGTGAGACCAGCTATGTTGTACGGCTTAGAGACGGTGGCACTAACAAAAAGACAGGAGGCAGAGCTAGAGGTGGCAGAGCTAAAGATGTTGAGATTCTCTTTGGGAGTGACAAGAATGGACAAGATTAGGAATGAACATATCAGAGGGACAGCTCAGGTGGGACGGTTTTGGAGACAAAGTCAGAGAGGCGAGACTGAGATGGTTTGGACATGTGCAGAGGAGGGACCCAGGGTATATAGGGAGAAGGATGCTGAGGATGGAGCCACCTGGCAGGAGGAGAAGAGGGCGGCCAAGAGGAGTTTATGGATGTGCTGAGGGAGGACATGCAGGGTGTGACAGAGAAAGATACAGAGGACAGGGGTGAGATGGAAATGATTGATCTGCTGTGGCGACCCCTAACGGGAACAGCCGAAAGACGAAGAAGAAGAAGAAGAGTCAAAATTAAAAGATATATGTTATATCTTAACTTTGCACGAAATGACAGAATTGACATTAATGGAGTTATTCTGTCAGTATTCATTTTATTTATACACCAACCATAACTCAGCACTGCTTTATTTTCCAAGACCTCGGCTGATGGCAGTGCTGTGATTGGGTAGAGAGTTGAGTTTTGTGGCTTCTCTCAGTGCTTCTGTGCTGGAAGCCATGTAGTAAACAGAAGCTTCCAGCAGGGAGCAGGCGCTCAAAGACAGAAGGTGCTGACTCATTGTTTGGATCTGTTGTTGCTTTTGATGCTTCCAAAAGCAGATCGTGGTGTTAAAACTCAAAAACAGCTTGTTAGAAGTTGTAAGTGTTACCGGAGACAATACTGGAATGTATCGGCTATCGGTTATCTGTAACTTCCTATACATTTTGGGTGGTTTATGTTTTAACTTTACGAAGATAACTTTTCAGTATCTGATTATCTGTTATCGAAGTAAATTTTTTGGTTATCTGTGCCCACCACTGTGCAAAACTCCACAACATAACAGAAGTACTCCGCTTCGCGTTGTGGTGTTTTAGACTCCGTGTCGTGCATTCAAACCGTATAATGCACGGCTTCGAGTTGTTTAATCCTTATCTATATATATAAATGGCTACTTTTGTCTTTCTGTCTGTCCGGAATAGGCTCTAAAACTACAAAAGGTGAAGTCCCCAAAGTTACATATTCTGAACCACCATGACATGGGCTACAACCTGGTACTATTTTCAAACAAAAAAATTAATATTAAGACAACAATATTAACAATAATCTGATACATACAGTGAACCCCAAAGTTACATATTCTGAACCACCATGACATGGGCTACAACCTGGTTACTATTTTCAAACAAAAAAAAATTAATATTAAGGACAACAATATTAACAATAATCTGATACATACAGTTGAACCATATGTACCTCAGTGGCAGTTGTACTCCAGCACAAATCTCTCAGCTTTAATAGCTGGCCACTGGCCCTATGCATATATGCAGGAGCTCAGTAGCCTGCCTACTGCTATAAAAAGAGCCCAGACTCCTGGGCTATCTGCTGCTGGCTGCTGGCTAGCACACATAGCATGGGTGTGCATGCCAGCTTGGTTGTATAACCAAGCAGATTCAAATATCCCCCTTGATATGAATGCATCCTTTCTCTGCACATGCTGCACGTGGGTGCTACAAACCTGTTTGACTCTCCTTGAAAAGATTTGAACAACTCTACAAACTTTAGTGTTTTCAGACCTGTTTATAGCAAAAACAAATGTGAGTATTCTGTCATTTACTGACTAATCATATACTGAACATTTTGATTGTAAGAATATAACACAATTCAATACAAAGTAACTTTCTTCCATGTGCTTTGTTTTCCCATACTCCCCTCTACCAATATTACACCCATGATATTTGACAACATGTGTGAATGATGCCAGGCAGTGGTGGCTTGGGGGGGCTTCTCAATCCGCATGAATTTTGATAGTTCTCCCCATGCCAGGCATTGGTGGCTGAGAAGGGGTGGGGGTGGCTGGGGGGTCAATCCACATGAATTTTGATAAAACTTATACACAATCACTATGATATAATACTTATCAGAATACAGCCTATTCCTTCTTGGAATGAAGGTTTTCACTCTTAGCAGAGAGCTTTCATCCGCAGGCTGTAAATTAAACTTTAAAAGTTTACTGGATAAAATATCAAGCTTTGTCTTTTCTTGCAATTTCTACATGTATTTCTAAACATTTGCACATTTTCTAAAAATAAAGGTGTCAAGTGTACATGATGTGTATCACTTGCCTAAGCGTTGATCATAATGTATCAGGCAAACGCATGTTTTCTGTATCACAATGGCACTCTGCAGATCATTTGAAAAAGTGATGTAGTTCTAAACTGCTGATGGGGCAGCACCCTTTCACTCAGCCAGTAGGCGGGCATAGAGCCTGTGTCTCCAATGGCGCGTTGTATATAGGCTGCTCATTATGATATAAATATCCCTAAATTAATTTTGTTATTTATCAACTCTTCACAACCTGCTGTCCTATTATAATAGTGCACTAGCTTTGGGGTTGATCTAATAGTTTTGGCAAGTTGATGGTTCATGGCTCAAACTGTTTTTAGTGGTGAAACCTCTTTTTTTTTACAATTGAAAGATTGTTTGTTCTCTAAATATACCAATGAATGCATAACTTTAAGAAATATGCAAGGCAACATTTACACCATTTAAAGATGGAATTTCTTAAAGTGTGCAAAAAGAAACCACTACTTTTGCTGATAATGTGGCTGGCCTGAATATGGCAGAACCTGTGATCTTCCACAGTTAGTTAGTCAGATGCTCCAGAGTTGGTAACCCCAGTCAGCTGTATATCCACTTTCCTGACAGAAGGACAAGGAACATTGTCTACCAAGAGGCTCTTCAGAACCGTCGTGTGCACTTTCTCTGCTTATAAGAGAAATTGTGGAGAGCTGGGCATGTCCGAACTTGTCCTCTGACACGCCGAAATGGGGCGTTCTTTGTCTCGCTTGAACAGCGAATTGGTCGTGATGCACAAAGCCTCAGCGCGGCTTTCCATGACAAAATCTCTTGTTAAAAGTGAAATCTGCCGGAAAATGGTTGATGTCCAGCTCTTGTCATAAGCAGAGAAAGTGCACACGGCGGTCCCAGCTCCACACAGCCATCCGTTTAGAAATAATCCGGTGGTTCGTGCCTGTCGTCGCAGCTCGGAGCGCCGCGCGCCGAGCGCCATTGTGGGCCGTCCTTAAAGCTGTAGTAATAGTCCTTATTCACTGTGAAGCCCGTAAAATTTTCACCGAAAGCCAGATAAATTTTTTGAATGGTTTCCAGGTGCCAGTCTCTAACAGCTTCTGAAAAAATTCTGATGGAAAAAAAGTCCAAATCATTCCGCCATTTACTGACAATGAAAATCCAATGATGGGCGGGACCACTCCTTCCACAAGGCGTGCTCACAGGTGAATGACGTCACCAACAGGTGTGGAAAAACTCACACATGCGCACGAGGGTTCAAGCTTGTCTGACGTGAAAACATGAATCAGATCCATATAGTTAAAAAAAAAATAAAAAGGTACGATACTTTATGGACAGACCTCGTATATACTAGCTGGGTACCCGGCGTTGCCCAGGTTAACCTGTTTAAAATATAATCTACAAATATTCCAAAGTTTATATTTTGTCATAACTGTAGATATCTTATAAGTATATATGTAGTCCGAATAGGCAAAGGTTTGAACTAAAAACCCAAAATAGGTGGAATCCCCAAACCAAGAGAGAAAACTGAATTTTGCTGCATGCAAGAAACAACAATGAAGTTCTTCAGACTTTATATTGCAGATCAAGTATGCTCATAATCATTAATCAGAATTGATGTTATGACCTTTATAATTGTTGATACATTGCAAATCTAGTTTATAAGAATGCTACAAAAATAAAATGGCTTTTAAGCAAATGTTCATTTTGGATTTGAGATGTTGAATATATATTTAAATGTAGCTTTTACTGACCAATAGTTCTGAAGAGCCTTTTGGTAGACAATGTTCCTTGTCCTTCTGTCAGGAAAGTCGATATACAGCTGACTGGGGTTACCAACTCTGGAGCATCTGACTAACTAACTGTGGAAGATCGCAGGTTCTGCCATATTCAGGCCAGCCACATTATCAGCAAAAGTAGTGGTTTCTTTTTGCACACTTTAACAAATTCCATCTTTAAATGGTATAAATGTTGCCTTGCATATTTCTTAAAGTTATGCATTCATTGGTATATTTAGAGAACAAACAATCTTTTCAATTGTAAAAAAAAAGAGGTTTCACCACTAAAAACAGTTTGAGCCATGAAACATCAACTTACCAAAACTATTAGATCAACCCCAAAGCTAGTGCACTATTATAATAGGACAGCATGTTGTGAAGAGTTGATAAATAACAAAAATTAATTTATGATATTTATATCATAATGAGCAGCCTATATACAACGCGCCATTGGAGAACACAGGCTCTATGCCCGCTTACTGGCTGAGTGAAAGGGTGCTGCCCCATCAGCAGTTAGAACTACATCACTTTTTCAAATGATCTGCAGAGTGCCATTGTGATACAGAAAACATGGCGTGGAAAAACTCACGCATGCGCACGAGGGCTCAAGCTTGTCTGACGTGAAAACATATGAATCAAATCCATATAGTAAAAAAAAATAAAAAGGTACGATACTTTATGGACAGACCTCGTACATAGCTATGCATGTATGTGTGTGTGTATATATACATATTCTATTTCATCCTCATTTTCTTACATTATTGTACAAGTATTATTATTGTCGCACACGCTGTTTGATGAACATTTTCCTCTACTTGCACCCATCTTGACCTAACGTGAATTTCTCCTCTGTGAGATCAATAAAGTTGATCTTATCTTAAAAGGTTTTTGCCTGGAGGACTTTAACTTACTGTACAATGTACCACAGTGCTGCTGATTTTACTCTTTGGCCAATTATATAGTCACATTTTTACATCCGAGAAAGAAGTAATAAAATCCTCTGCATTTATTTATTTATTTATTTTAACTGTCTGTCTTTTAGCAAGATTACGTCAAAACTACAACACAGATTTTGATGAAATTTTCACCACAGATGGATGTTAGACCAGTGAAGACTCCATTCAATTTTGGAAGTGATCTGCATCCAGATTTTCTAGGCTTTGAAGGATTACGTCAAAACTACTTTTCGGATTTTCACCAAATTTTTACCACAAACACATATTAGGCCGTGGAAGACTCCACTGAATTTTGGAGGTGATCTGGATCTGTATCTGGATTCTGGCTCAAGATTTCCCTGTACAGTGGTCCCTCATTTATCGTGGGAGTTGCGTTCTAAAAATAACCCGTAATAGGCAAAATCCACAAAGTAGTCAGGGTTATTTTTTTTACAATTATTTTAGATGTTTTAAGGCTGTAAAACCCCTCACTACGAGGTCTATTAGAAAAGTATCCGACCTTATTATTTTTTTCAAAAACACTATGGATTTGAATCACGTGTGATTACATCAGACATGCTTGAACCCTCGTGGGCATGCGAGAGTTTTTTCCACGCCTGTCGGTTACGTCATTCGCCTGTGGGCAGTCTTTGAGTGAGGAGTCGTCCACCCCGCTCGTCGATTTTTTTCATTGTTTAGGAATGGCTCAGAGACTGTTGCTTTGTTTGATAAAAATTTTTTCAAACTGTAAGGCACAACTGAGTGGACACCATTCAATAAATCAGCTGGTTTTCGGTAACAAATTTTAACGGTCTGATGAGAGATTTTGGTCTGGTAGTGTCGCTTTAAGGACGGTCCACGGCGCCTGACGGCGATCTGCGCTTCGAGGCGGGCAGCGTCTCGCCGTTTCAAGTTGAAAACTTCCACATTCAGGGCTCTGTTGACGCAGTAAGTCCGTCAGAGAACAGAGAACTTTCAGAAGAAGTCGGCATGAGGAGTTATTCGGACATTCCATTGTTAACGGTCATTTTGTAATGAAAGAACGTGCAGGCAGAGTCGCATGTCGGGGGACGACCTGTGGGGGGTCGCGGCAGGAAAAACACCTCCGTTGGAAATCTTAACGGGCAAGTTGGAACATGCCCAAGCTGTTAAACAATTTCTCAATTACTCACTTGTTGAAAGCCATTAAAAGCCGCCTGAATTCTACAAATGGTTTTCAACACGGAGGTGTTTTTCCTGTCGCGGCACACACAGATTTGCCGAGTCGTCACGGAAAGGACTCGGCGAATTTGCGCGTACGTCTTTCATTAAAAAAATGTCCTTAAACAGTGGAATGTCCGCATAAATTCCTCATGCCGGCCTCTTCTGAATCTTCTCTGTTCTCTCACGATGTCCTGGGGAATTAAGCCTTAAATTAGGATGTTTTAAGCTCGAAACAGGCCGACGACATCGCCTGGAAGCGCTGCAGGACGTCCCGCTCCGTGGGAAGTCCTTACACCGACAGAAACACCCCATAATCTCTCATCAGCCGTTAAACTTTTCACAGAAAACCATCTTAATTTCTCGAATAGTGTCCACTCGGATATTCCTCACAGGTCCAGAAAAAATTTTGATAAAGCAAGCACGCCGTCTCGAGCAGCGTGTGAAACAAAGGAATTCAGCCGAGAGGGCGGGACCACATCTCACTCAAGGCCTGCCCACAGGGAAATGACGTCACCGACACGCGTGAAAAACTCACGCATGCGCACGAGGGTTCAAGCATGATTGGTGTAATCGCACGTCATTCAAATCCATATAGTTAAAAAAAAAATAAAAGGGTCGGTTTATTATCTAAGAGACCTCGTACACACATTATACACTTTTCTCAAACAGGCATTAACATTTCTCACTTTTCTCTCCTGTGTAAACACTCTTTTTTTTCTTCTGGGCAAGAAGATTATAAACAGACACACGGAGAACACACAATGCACATGCTCTCCCTTTGCTCACTGCCTCCGGGGGTATGGATGCGGGACCCGCAAAGAATCCAAGTCATGGCCATGGAGCTCTGCGGCTGCGGTTATCAAGACCATGCAGAGGGCGCTGCGGATCGCTCCGCATCAAAACAGTGAGCCTAGTATCTGGACCTGTTGCCAGAGTTGTCCACAGTTCCACACAGCAGACAGGGGGGCGGTGTGAGTGGCCCGCTGCGGCGCTTACCGAGCCTGCAGACTTAGTAAGCGCATCGGAGGTAGTGAGAGCAATCGCAGTGATGCCGACCGGTGCCGCGACCGGACCGCCTGATAAGGGTGCAGAACACAATGCGCTGTTAAAAAAAGAAAAGAAGAAGCATGCAAAATTGCACAAAAAAAATCCACAAAACTGCGAGGCAGTGAAAGGTGAACTGTGATATAGCGAGGGACCATTGTATATAGGCTTTGAAGGGTTACTTCAAAACTACTTCATGGATTTCCACCAAATTTGCACCACAAATATATATTAGGGCATGGAAGACTCCACTGTATTTTGGAGGTGATCCGGATTGGTGGACATCATAAAGCTCTGATTGCTCTTGTATTCATTTATTTAAAATTCACTGAATAGCAGAAGTCAGGAAGTTTGAGAATAGTCCATATGTTTTAAAGTCTTTGTTTTCTGCCTTTATTTAGGGGGGAAAATAATCCCAGTAATGATTATTAATCATGTCTGAGATTCATCTCAACAAAGTGAACAATAACGTGTTCATTCAGTTTGTGCAAATGTTTTATTTATCCTTTTAGAAAAGATCACTGGGTTCCTGATGCCCTTAAGCTGATGTTGTGGAGACTTCGGACAGAGTCCTTGATCACCACACGAGTCTAACTGTTTTAGCTGTGCTCAGCTGTTCAAAAAGATCTCCTTAAAGGTATCCAGAAACGTCAGAAAAAGATCATTGTGTCAAAGCAACAGTTTATATTTTGCCAGCAAAGGAAGCAAAATTCACAGAGTCATCAAGAACATTGGAACAGCTTTGATTTTCACTGGTTTGCATTCATCTTAGGGCCCTGTCACACCTTGATGATTTCGGCAGCATATGCCAACTTATGAAAAATTTGGCAAATACACTGGATACATCAAAAATTATGCAGCTGTCACACCATGATTTAGCCAGCGTATGCCCATTCCACCGAGTGGTCGAGGTTGGTATGGTACGTGTTTGGCAGGCGGTGCACGTAGATGTTGATAAGCACATCATTGAGCATGCGTACGCTTTTGTGTACATTAAGGTCAAACTGAGTAATTTATCTATTTTTTTGTCTGGCTGGATCATGGGATTTATTTTCATCACGTGCAGAATGCTGAAGAATCAAGTGATATCTGTGCTAAATGCTAATGTGAATGAATGAGGCGCTGTGACTCTTTCAACTTTTAAAATAAGTTAATTTTCTTGTTGTGGCACAAAGCACTGGTGTTCTCTGGTTCAGACTGAGAAACGGACTGGGAGCAGACAAAAGACACACAGACTGCTTTAAAAATGCTACGTTTCTTCAGCCATGACAAGGAACTAAAGTATTTTCAGACATAATTTTTTTCCAAAATCAGAACTTCAGACTTCAGACAACTTTATTGATCCCAAAAAAGGGGAATTACATTTACACTCCAATTACCTCAGACAAGATACAGCAATTAATCCACAATTATTACTTGTTTACTGTAATAATGGCACACATCAAAATTAAAGACAACACATATACATTTGACATTGTTTATGTGCACTGAACTTGAAGTAGTCCATCTTCCGAATTGAGGCAAAGTGGGTGAAGGCCGCAGCAGGAGGGGCCCGCGCCGCCCAGTAAAAACTGCGCTGCCTTCAAGGTGGCAAGGAGGAAGCCAGGGTGAGAGGAGTGGAGAGACATGGGGGGGGGGGTGTAATAGGGATGGAGGGAGGGAGACATGCGTCGTGTGCAGATGAGTTAAATTTGTCTCCATTTCTGTCTGTGTGTGTGTAAAGTCTGACAGTTTCTGTCCGTGTGTGTGTAAAGTCTGGGGGGGTGAAGGGGGAGGGGGATGTGAAGGGGGAGCCGATTTCCTTCACCAAGGCTGTAGATCCTTCTGGGGGAAGAGCAGGGAATTTGGCCTTCAGGAGCCGATAAGGCTGCCATGTTGATGTTTGGCAGAGAGATACAGAATTATATTTACTGCACCTCTGACCATCTAGAGTCCATATTTATGAAGAATATTCTCTGGTCCTCATCAGTACATTCCTTTGCAATGCAGTGATTTGCTCCGAGATTGAATCCATTTTGCGTTTGTGTTTAAGAGTTCACGCAGTCTAAGATTACACAGCATTGCCCAACTCATTAATTATGTCGGATTGATGAGGGGACAAAATTCTGGAAGCAGCCGTCTTGCTAATATTCCTGTGGGTCAGGGCAGCGCACAAACCAATCAGCACCAAACCTCCCACAATAAAAGCGAATATGAATGAATCCTCAACATCTTCCACAGAGAGTGGAGCCACATGTCACACTCCATACTCTCAGGCGTCGAGAGCAAAGCCCGCTGGGTAGGTTCCATCAGGGCACGCAGGGTCCCCAAACCCTGATCTCCTTGTTGAAAACAAATGGTGTCAATGGCATTGAGAGACCAGTTGATCAATTCCATAGTTAATCCAAATCATAATTTGAAGAATTCACAGTCTGGTGAAGCTGGGACTTTGAAGGTCAGAGCAGAGATAGAGAGCGGAAAGGAGGAGAGGAGAGGGGAGGAATGCTTTATGTGGATATGTTTTTGTCAGGCTGTGATGATGAATCCGACTGAACCAAACAGGTAAGATTAAGACTTTATATTTACTCTGTGTGTGAATGGTTTTAATATTTGAAACAATCTGAATTGCGCATGACTGCAACTTTCAGTTGTTGAACCAATCAATGGACAGCATCAATGGATGTATTTCAACTCATGAATAACTTAGAAATGTGTCAACAATCGCGTAACTTAAACAACCTGGCATGCGTTGAAAAAATAGTGCATGCCTAAAACGTTTTGACGTACTCGCATACTACACTGTATAGTAGCGTGCTTCAACATGCTCTTAATTTAAATAAAACTTACCCATACATTAGACGATATGCCAGCGTATGTGGTGTATTTTTCATATGTGGGCATAGGCTGGCTAAAAAAATTGTCATGGTGTGACAGCCCAGTTAAATACTGTGAAGAGGGCAAAAGGGTGGTCTTTTCTAAATATAGCAAGTCTTACACTAATAAAAAACATCTGTGGATGATATAATTTTTTGGTAAGTATCCAAGTTTGGTCAGATCACTTTTCTGGAAAGTATCAAGTTCTTGTGAGATCAACTCTGGGTCATAGAAATTTACCTTTGATGATTTGGGTTAAAAAACAAAACAAAAAAACAAACAAAAAAAAAACAAATCAAATTTTTACAGTGATATGTTTGATTTAATTAAATTTTCCTTAAAAAAATTAAGTTCTTTACTGAACTTTTCACCCTTAATTTAATTTCTTGTCTCATGGCATTTAAAAAAAACAACATACATTTTTCACACAACATACGAAGTCTGTCCAAAAAGTAACGGACCTTTTATTTTTTTCAAAACCTATATGGATTTGAATCATGTGCGCTTGCATCAGCCAAGCTTGAACCTTCGTGGACATGCGTGAGTTTTTTCTCGCCTGTCGGTTGCGTCATTCGCCTGTGGGCAGGCTTTGAGTGAGCACTGGTCCACCCCCTCATCGGATTTTCATTGTCAGAGAAATGGCTGAGCGACTGACGCTTTGCTCCATGAAAATTTTTTCAGAAACTGTGTGAGACAGCCAGCAAAATTCAGATGGCTTTCGGTGAAGGTTCTATCGGCGTCACACAGATGAAGGACCATTACAACCGGATTAAAGATGGCCCACACGGGCGGAGGGCGCGCTGCGCTCCGAGCGGCCATCGACAGGCTGAAACGAGCAGATCATTTCCAAAGTGAAGGCTGTGTTGATCCGGCACGTCGTGTGACTACCAGAGAAATCGCAGAAAATGTGGACATCAGCACTTTTGCGGCACATTCCACTGTTACAGGAGATTTTGTAATGAAAGACGTGCAGAGGAATTCGCGCGTCGGGATGGAGCCGCTCATGGCGCACAACAAACACCTCCGTGTTGGAAACCATTCGGAAGATTCAGACGACTTTCGGTGGCTTTTCAGTCGAGTGAGAGTATACGAGAAATTGTGTAACAGCTGAGCATGCCACAACATGTCCTGTGAGACTTCCAACACGGAGGTGTGGGCCAGTGGGGTGTGGGCCATCTTTAATCCAGTTGTAATGGTCCTTAATCTGTGTGACGCTGATAGAATCTTCACCGAAAGCCGTCTGAATTTTGTGAATGGTTTCCACCTGGCTGTCTTACACAGTTTCTGAAAAAAAATTTCATGAAGCAAAGCGGCAGTCACTCAGCCATTTCCCTGACAATGAAAATCCGATGAGGGGGCTGGACCAGTGCTCATTCAAAGCCTACCCACAGGCAAATGACGCAACCGACAGGCGTGAAGAAACTCACGCATGCGCATGAAGGTTCAAGCTTGGCTGATGCAAGCACACATGATTCAAATCCATATAGTTTTTGAAAAATAAAAAGGTCCGTTACTTTTTGGACAGATCTCATACAATGCATCTAGAAAGTATTCACAGCGCTATACGTTTATACGTTTTTACAGCCTTATTCCAAAATAGATGAAATGCATTTTTTTCCTTAAAAGTCTACACACAATACCCCATAATAACAATGAGAAGATCCCTACAGTGAAACATGGGGGCATGTTGCCAGCTGAAAGCTCCCATCTAAAAATTGGTACACCTTACCATCATTTTGCCTTCACTGTGTATGCATCTGAGCCTGACTCTGAGTCTAACTTTCTACATCAAAGCTCAATCTTTTTCAATTCTCTTTTCATTCAGTCTCTTTGTACAAATGTAGCCGTTTTGGGGCAAGTGCTCTGAGGTGTATAGCTACACAACAGAGCTAAACATTTTAGAATGATTCTTTTTTAGTCTTATAGGATCACAAAATGCTGCTTTCTTATGCTCAACAGTCTTGCTGATTCCATTTTTTTTCTTTATCTCTAAAGAATAATATGAAGATGTATTTTTCCTTGATGCAAGCCAATTTGCAGTTCTTACGGCTTACATCTGATATGTGGCACTAATATGTTGAAAGACGAAGTTTGATCAGTCTGCTTTCTCCGGCAAGATGAAAAACCTATTTTGATTCCACGTGTAATCATTTCAGTCCTGTAGGAAACAAATATGAGAAAATGATTGTCAGAAGTGAAAGGATAGGAGGGAAGCGGTCCTAACGACTGACAGGACCAACTGAGGAGCTGTCATGGGCCAATATGGAGGGAGAGCGAGGAGATGAGATCCACGATGTTGCATCAGTCTCCCAGTGTGCTGTGTACGGTGAAGGCTGTCTGTCTTCATTCGTTTGGCCCTGTTGTGGACCCTGAGCGACGCAGTGACGTGTGAGAGGCATGATAAGCAGGCAAAGATGACAAGTACAGGAAAATGAAAGCGCTGCAGAGCTGTCAAACAAAGAGGGAGCGAGAATCAAGGTGATGATAGTTTTATGGGTATGAATGTGTATTGGTGAGATGTGCTTGGGCTATGTGGCTGTATTTTACATTTTATTTTATATTTATGCTGTATAAACAGAATTGTTCCAAGAAAGTTTCATTGTATAACCTGCAATGACAATAAAGATCTAGCTATCTATCTATTTTCATCAGCTCAGCCAGTCATCTAAAAGAGGAAATAAAAGTGCACATAGTGCACTGTGAAGGGCCAAAAGTCTGCAGGGTATGAAATACACACAAAAGATAAGTATGGAAACAGAAACAGAATCCTGTTATATTATTAAACAAAAGCCATCAGAGATTTCTGTTGTCCATCAATCTCAGAATCAGAAGAAGTTTATTGCCATTGCCAGTGAACAGGATTCACAGACTAGGAATTTGCTTTGGGACAATGGTGCAACATTAAGAAGAGATAAAATGCTGAGATAAAATATAACATATGTGTCAAAATAAGATAAAATATAAGATAAAAAAAGAAATATGAAATATGAAAGGCTGTGTGCAACAGAAAAACAGAGAAACAGAAAAAACAGTGCAGTGGGAGGAGTGCAATTAAAAACCAAAGTACACTGTCTAAAGTGACCCGTGATAAAATGATAAAGTGACAGAGTTAAGCATAAGGTGACTGAGTTATGAGGAGTTCATGAGTCTAACGGCAGAGGGGAAGAAACTGTTCTTATGGCGGGAGGTTCTGGTCCGGATGGACCGTAGCCTCCTGCCCGAGGGGAGTGGTTTGAACAGACCGTGTGCAGGGTGAGAAGGGTCAGCTGTGATCCGACCTGCTCGGCCCAGATCTGAAATATGGATCTGAATCCAGATTATATAAAAAATAAATAAATCATGGAGTCTTCCATAGTACAATATGTATCTATAGTGCAAATTTTGTGAGAATCCATGAAGTCGTTTTAATGTAATCCTTCAAAGTATATATAAAGTGAAACCTGATCCAGAATTTGGATCTGGATCTGGACCAGTGGCGGTGCCAGGAAATTTTTGTTGGGTGGGGGGGGGGCTGAGGGGGAGCTAGGGTAAAAGTTGGAGGGCTCCACAAAATGTCGTTGACATGAATGATATATAGTAAATTGCTTTATAAATACCAAGGTATATGTTTTAGTCACCCGTGCTCCTCTAAAATGTGGTACAAATGCACACGCACATATCACTTAGAATGATTGCAAGTTCAGTAAACTTGCACATAGGTATAAATAAAGATAAGTGAAGTTTTAAGAGTGGCCGTAATACATATTTAGGAAACCTAATTTTTTGGAGTATGGTGTTAAGTTTCTCTCATTAATACTTGCAAATGCACAGAGGGTGATTTACAAATATCCTTTGATTTGTACACATGCTTTGTGATCCACAAACACAAATTTCTGATTTGTAACATGTGTGGGTTTTTACAAATAAATGTTTATTTGCAAAACTGAAAATTCTGTTTGTGAAGGGTGATTCAGAATTGGTGGATCACCGAACACACACATTCATCACTTTGCTCAGTTATGTAATATTGAGACATTCTCAGCGCAAAACTGCAGTTGAGATCCACAAATATGTCAGTCGCTATTCACATTATTGACAGAATTTTATTGGGGGGGCTGAGGGGAGGCTTGGCTCATTATTGGGTTGTCTTAAGCCTCCCCCCCAAGCCCCCCCCGGCGCCACCACTGATCTGGATCAATAAATAAATAAAGGCTGATGATTTTATTACATCCTTAATGGATGTAATTACACTTCTAACTCCATCCTTGCTTTATGATTTTAAAAAAAAAACTGTGCCTAAGATATTTGCATGGTGTTGTACGGTACATCCAGAAAGTATTCACAGTGCTTCACTTTTTGCACATTTTGTTATGTTACAGCCTTATTACAAAATGGAGTAAATTCATTCTTACCCTCAAAATTCTACACACAGAACCCCATTATGACAACATGAAAAAAGTTTTTTTTTTAATTTTTGCAAATAAAAAAATAAAAAATAACAACTTATGAAATCACACGTACATACTTAGTTTGTACATACGTATTTGCACCTTTTGCTCAATACTTTGTTGATGCACCTTTGGCAGCAATTACAGCCTCAAGTGTTCTTGAATATGATGCCATGAGCTTGGTGCACCTATCTTGGGGCAGTGTTGCCCATTCCTCTTTGCAGCACCTCTCAAGCTCCATCAGGTTGGATGGGGAGTGTCGGTGCACAGACATTTTCAGATGTCTCCAGGGATGTTCAATCAGATTCAGGTCTGAGCTCAAGGACATTCACAGAGTTGTCCTGAAGCAACTCCTTTGATATCTTGGCTGTGTGCTTAGGCTCATTGTCCTGCTGAAAGATGAACTGTCACCAAAATCTGTGGTAAGGGGTGGTCTGGTGCAGGTTTTCATCCAGGATGTCTCTGTACATTGCTGCATTAATCTTTCCCTCAATCCTGACTAGTCTCGCAGTTCCTGCTGCTGAAAAACATCCTCACAGCATGATGCTGCCACCACCATGCTTCACTGTAGGGATGGTGCCTGGTTTCCTCCAAACATGACACTTGGCATTCATGCCAAAGTGTTCAATTTTTGTCTGATCACACCAGAGAATTTTGTTTCTCATGGTCTGAGAGTCCTTCAGTTGTCTTCTGACAAACTCCAGATGTGCCATGTGTCTTTTACGAGTGGCTTCCATCTGGCCACTCTACCATACAGGCCTGATTGGTGGATTGCTGCAGAGATGGTTGTCCTTCTGGAAGGTTCTCCTTTCTCTACAGAGGAATGCTGGAGCTCTGACAGAGTGACCATCTGGTTCTTGGTCACCTCCCTGACTAAGGCTGTTGTACCTCAATTTCTCAGTTTAGACAGGTGGCCAGCTCTAGGAAGAGTCCTGGTGGATCTGAACTTCTTCCATTTACAGATGATGGAGGCCACTATGCTCATTGGGACCTTTAAAGCAGCAGAAATATTTCTGTCCCCTTCCTCAAATTTGTGCCTCAAGACAATCCTGTCTACGAGGTCTACAGACAATTCCTTTGACTTCATGCTTGGTTTGTGCTCTGATATGCTGTAGGACCTATATGTAGACAGGTGTGTGTCTTTTCAAATCATGTCCAATCAACTGAATTTATAACAGATGGACTCCAAATAAGCTGTAGAAACAGCTCATAGATGATCAATGGAAACAGGATGCACTGGAGCTCAATTTTGAGCTTCATGGCAAAGGCTGTGAATAATTATGTACATGAGATTTATTTATTTTTTTTAATTTGTAAAAAAGTCTCAAAACATTTTTTTTCTACATTGTCATTATGGGGAATTGTGTATGAGGAAAAATGAATTTCTTCCATTTTGGAATAAAGCTGTAACATAACAAAATGTGGAAAAAGCGAAGTGCTGTAAATACTTTCCAAATGCACTTTAAACAGTGTTTGGCTGTCATTCTTCAGTCTCCTGTAATACAGTGTTATTGCGCTTATTGTTGAGCTATATATGCTGAATAATCACATTTCAACTTTACACAAAGCCAGATAAAAGTTGCTTTACAGCAGTATGACAATTATACTACTTTGAAAATTCTGAGATCATGTAAGCGTTTTAGTTTTAGATTTTATTTTTCAGTCTGTGTTTTGTTTTCTCCTGCGGTTTTGTAGCAATAATCAGTTTAAAAACTTTATTCCCCATCCTAACTGACAGCAGTGATATCATGACTTAATGCTTGTAATATTTGGTAAAAGTGTGTGAGAATTTGCCAGTAAAATCATTCATCTTTGTGCTTTCTGTATGTGACGGTACAGTTGTAGTGTCATGTACAGAAGGAAAATTGCCATGCAAGCTGCAATTAATGGCATATATTAAAGAGGCAGGCAGTGGGCCATAAACTGCTGACCTGTGGGAATTAAATGTACACTGGCTGACTGAGGTCACGACACTTCAAAATTAGGACAACACTGGTAAAAGAAGAAAATAATTACAAATGCAATAAACATCTGCATTGATTCAACAACACATAGCTACATCAGCAAATATCCTGCAAATAAAAACACTTTAAAACACAGAGAACACAAACAAATATGACCTGCACATGCAGCAATATATATATATATATATATATATATATATATATATATATATTTTTTTTATACTTATCATTTTTATTTTTCAGTATAACATAAATCACATTTTAAAAGAACGATAACACCTCAGAACAAAGTGACATGTGACAATTGACAACATATTTTTTCACAATACAATCTTAAATAGGTCTCAGTTTACATCACCGAAGTTTGAATTCTGTCCATTTTTTCCACAGCTCTTCACATTTTGGTAGCTGTAGTCTTATGATATATGTAAGCCTTTCCATATTGTAGATGTCATCCACTATTTCTCTCCAGTTGCCCAAGGTGGGAGTGGTGGCCTTGTACCACTTTTGCGTAATTGCTTTTTTCGTGGCCGCCAAAAGAATCTTCACCAAGTATTGGTCTTTAGTTGGGATTGCAATGTCTGTTAAATATGCTAAATACAATACTGTACATGTATTGGGTAGCTCATATCCCAGTATGTCTTTTAATTCTTTCCGAACATTATCCCAGTAGCTTGTCAACTTAATACAATGCCAAAATATATGTGTGTGGTTAACATCCTGCTCTCCACACAATCTCCAGCAAGGTTGATGTACAGACAGTGAACTCTTCTTTATCTTTGGAGTAATGAAAAAACGTACAATATTTTTCCAGCAAAACATTTTCCACATTTTAGAACTCGATGTGTCCTGTTGTGTTACACAGATATCATACCACATTTCATCACTTATCTCCGTCTTTAGTTCTTTTTTCCATTTATCTCTTATGTATAATGTTGAAGTTTTACTGTTACCTACCAAGCCTTGATACAATTTTGAAATTAGTTTTCCAGATATATTCTTGTATGCGTTACTTAGTACTTCTGTAATTGCATTTATTTTCCCTGTAAGACCTGGTCTTATTTCCTTGCGGTAATAGTCCCGAATCTGAAGATACATATAAAAATCTTGTTTGTCCAAGTCAAATTCTCTTTGTAGAGTCTGAAAGGTCTTAATTTCACCTCTTTTGATTAGTTTACTAAACATAGTCAGGCCTCTGTTTGACCATTCCTTAAATTTTGAGTTCATGATTCCTGGTTTGAAGTTTGTATCGTATGCCAACCAACTAAAGATCTTAATTTCACTCTCCATCTTGTATTTTTAACTACTGAGAACGAGGTCTCCAATGTGAATTTAGTAAGCGAGTCTAAATATTTCTCGTTTTCTTTAAACATTTTCTTGTTGGTTATCATGGTTCTTATACGGCCCCCTTCAGTATCCAATTCTATTTCCTTCCATTTAGTAGAACAGTCGATGGTACACCAGCAAATCAAAGATTTCATCTGTGCGGCGTAATAATAATTTTGTAAGTTTGGAAGTGCCAATCCCCCCTCTTTCTTAGGTATTTGAAGTGTTGAATATTTGATTCTTGGTTTCCTCCCATTCCAAATAAATCTTGAGATTTTCTTATCCCACTCTACAAATTGTGAGGTGGGTATTGGCACCGGCAAACATTGGAAGAGATACAAAATTCTGGGTAGTACATTCATCTTAATTATATCAATTCTTGCATTCATATCGAGTAACAGTATTCCCCACTTTCTATATCTTTGTATATTTCCTGATTAAGAGGAATATAGTTTATTTTGTACAGATAGGTTAGATTGTTTGTAATTGTTATGCCCAGATAACTGATTGTTTCTTTCACCCACTTGAAGTTGTATTGTTTAATCATGTCTGCTGTGGGACTATAGTTAAAAGACAAAACTTGAGTCTTCATTTTATTTAATTTGTACCCTGACAAGAGACCATAAAAGTCAAAAATGTTCATCAATTTAGGGAGACTTATTTCTGGTCGTTTTAAATATTAAGACATCGTCTGCAAATAATCCAATTTTATGTTCAGTTTCTGTAATTTTAACTCCCTCTATTTCCTCGGCCTGTCTTATTGCTTGGGCCAAGGGTTCAATAAATATTGCTAATAGAATAGGGGAGAGGCAACAGCCTTGTCTTGTGGACCTTTCAAGCTTGAACCAGTTCGAGAGACTACCATTTATCTTGATTCTTGCTTTAGGATTCTGGTATAATGTTTGAATACATGCGACAGATTGTGAATTTAAACCAAATTTTTCCAGACAAAGATACAGAAATCTCCAGCTAACAATGTCAAAAGCCTTTTCGGCATCTAAACTTAATAATATTGCACTTTCCTCCTTTTTCTGGATTTCTTCGATTACATGTAGAGTCCTCCTAATATTGTCATGAGTCTGCCGCCCTTTAATAAAGCCAGATTGATCTTCGTCTATTATGTCTGATATGAAGGTTTGGAATCTATTAGATATAATTGATGAATATATTTGTAATCGCAATTTAGTATTGATATTGGTCTATAGTTTCGCAGTATTCTCTATTTTTGTCTTCCTTGGGTATGACCGTGATTGTGGCCTCATTCCATGCCATAGGTATTAAAGGCACTGCGCTGCGGTGGTTTGAATCATATTTGTCTAATAGATTACAATTTGTTCATGTAAATGGGGAATCTTCTTCACAGACTAAAGTTAATTATGGAGTTCCACAAGGTTCTGTGCTAGGACCAATTTTATTCACTTTATACATGCTTCCCTTAGGCAGTATTATTAGACGGTATTGCTTAAATTTTCATTGTTACGCAGATGATACCCAGCTTTATCTATCCATGAAGCCAGAGGACACACACCAATTAGCTAAACTGCAGGATTGTCTTACAGACATAAAGACATGGATGACCTCTAATTTCCTGCTTTTAAACTCAGATAAAACTGAAGTTATTTTACTTGGCCCCACAAATCTTAGAAACATGGTGTCTAACCAGATCCTTACTCTGGATGGCATTACCCTGACCTCTAGTAATACTGTGAGAAATCGTGGAGTCATTTTTGATCAGGATATGTCATTCAAAGCGCATATTAAACAAATATGTAGGACTGCTTTTTTGCATTTACGCAATATCTCTAAAATTAGAAAGGTCTTGTCTCAGAGTGATGCTGAAAAACTAATTCATGCATTTATTTCCTCTAGGCTGGACTATTGTAATTCATTTATCAGGTTGTCCTAAAAGTTCCCTAAAAAGCCTTCAGTTAATTCAAAATGCTGCAGCTAGAGTACTAACAGGGACTAGAAGGAGAGAGCATATCTCACCCATTTGGCCTCTCTTCATTGGCTTCCTGTTAATTCTAGAATAGAATTTAAAATTCTTCTTCTTACTTATAAGGTTTTGAATAATCAGGTCCCATCTTATCTTAGGGACCTCGTAGTACCATATCACCCCAATAGAGCGCTTCGCTCTCAGACTGCAGGCTTACTTGTAGTTCCTAGGGTTTGTAAGAGTAGAATGGGAGGCAGAGCCTTCAGCTTTCAGGCTCCTCTCCTGTGGAATCAGCTCCCAATTCAGATCAGGGAGACAGACACCCTCTCTACTTTTAAGATTAGGCTTAAAACTTTCCTTTTTGCTAAAGCTTATAGTTAGGGCTGGATCAGGTGACCCTGAACCATCCCTTAGTTATGCTGCTATAGACGTAGACTGCTGGGGGGTTCCCATGATGCACTGTTTCTTTCTCTTTTTGCTCTGTATGCAGCACTCTGCATTTAATCATTAGTGATCGATCTCTGCTCCCCTCCACAGCATGTCTTTTTCCTGGTTCTCTCCCTCAGCCCCAACCAGTCCCAGCAGAAGACTGCCCCTCCCTGAGCCTGGTTCTGCTGGAGGTTTCTTCCTGTTAAAAGGGAGTTTTTCCTTCCCACTGTAGCCAAGTGCTTGCTCACAGGGGGTCGTTTTGACCGTTGGGGTTTTTACATAATTATTGTATGGCCTTGCCTTACAATATAAAGCGCCTTGGGGCAACTGTTTGTTGTGATTTGGTGCTATATAAAAAATTGATTGATTGATTGATTGATTCCATGATGGAGGAAGTTTCCCATTCTTTAGTGTTTGATTAAATGATGCTAACATCATTGGATTAAGTTCTTTTTTGAAGATCTTATACCATTCTATGGGAAATCCGTCAGTCCCCAGTCTTATTAGGTTTCATTCTTTTAACTGCATCTTCTAATTCTTTCTCTGTAATCTCAGAGCAAATTTTAGTATTTTGTGAATTTCCTATATTTGGAAGATCTAATGAATTTAGAAATATTTTAATTGTCTCATTGTCGGCAGCTCTGGGTTGTTTATATAAATTTGTATAATATTCTTCAAATGCCCTCTCGATCTCTTCTGGTTTAAACTTTAGTGCTTTTGATATAGGGTCTCTAATTTTTAAAATTGTACTAAGCTGTTGTTTGTTTCTTAATTGCCTCGCCAATGATTTAGTTGCTTTCGGACCTCCTTCATAGTAAGTCTGTTTTAGAAATCTGATTTTTTTTTCCACTTCCATTGTTAGTATATTATCAATCTTAGTTCTAGCTTCCTTGATTTTTAACAATGTGTTTGTGTCGTTTATCTTCTTGTGCAATTCTTCGAGTTTTTGTAATTCCTTCACAGTTTCCTGGTACTCCTTCAGTTTTTGTTTTTTATTGTATGAAGCTATTGATATTAGTTTACCGCGTATTACTGCCTTCATAGCATCCCACAATATTGTGGGATCTATTCCTCCCTGGTCATTTTCATTTCTATATATTTCGATGTCTTTTCTTATTTTTTCCACTAATTCTTTATCATTTAGCAATCCAATGTTCAATCTCCAATTTGTGATCTTGGTTCTCCTATTTAAGTTTACGGTCAGGTATAGTGAGCAATGGTCAGACAGGTCAGCTGTGCCTATCTTGCATTCTACTATTCTGAATCTATCTTCTTTATTCATTAAGAAATAATCTATTCTCATGTAGGTCAAATGTGGGCTTGAATAAAATGTGTAGTCCTTTTTCAACGGGTGGGATTCTCTCCAGACATCTATTATTCCCAATTCTTTCAAAGTAGTATTTATGTAGTGTGCTATATTGGTTTTGCTACCTTTTGTCTTGCTAGTAGTGTCCAAAAAGTGGTTCAAAACAATATTTAGATCACCTCCACTAATTAATATGCCATCAGACTCCTGGGAAATGATATCAAATACCAATTTATAGAAAGATTTATCTGACTCTGGGGGAGCATATATATTAAATAATGTAACCAGTTCTTCTTCTAACCTCCCTTTAATCATAATATATCTGCCTTCCTTATCTTTTACTTCTTTTATGCATTCAAATTTGATTTTATTAGAGATTAAGATTGCGACTCCCTTTTTACTACTTCCTTTAAATGAACTATAAAAAGTATTTCTGTAGCCCATAGTTTTTAATTTTCCATGCTCCTTGTCAGAGAGATGAGTTTCTTGTAAGTAGATTACATCGGCTTTTTCTTTTTTAAACTTAGTGAGAGCCTTTTTTCTTTTTTTTTTGGATTATTCAATCCATTTATGTTGAGTGATATTATATTCAAAGGATTAATTTGCATCTTTAACAAAAAAGGATTCTTGTTTTTCACATTGCCACGAAGAACACATTTAATAATATGAACAAGAACCTGAAAAGAACGGTTGAGAACCTGTATCCGGTAAGTCCAAGGACCTTCATCTGGTCCCAATGTCCCGTTGGTGGTGGAGGGGTAAAACCTCCTGGAGAAGGAGGGCCCCTCTGTAGCTGTGGAGATGGACTCGTGAATGAGTCTCCCCTTCATTCTACACTAGTCCAACAGTTTTTGATAGTCTCGCCAAAATTGTGTGTTAACGACGACGGTTTAGCTAGGGAGGTAGGTTGTAGCTTATCCAGAATATCTATCCGATATAAATAAAAACAGGTTTGTTGGGTTAATGATTTTCAAGTAAGGACGAGACAAAAATAAGTAAGATACACAAATCAAGGTTGATATAAAGAAATAATAATAATGTTTACTCCCAAACATAGCACTCTACTTATACTGGAACCTCGTATTAAATATATATATATATATATTTTTGTCCGTGGTACTTGTGTTGACAATGTCTATTTACAACTACCTCCCTTTATTTGTTTCACCTCATCTTCGAAACTCCTGGAGCCTCTCCTTTGCTCTCTGACTGGCTCCTCTTCTCGCAGATGACTCCTGGTTCCTCTCCCATGGAAACACTTCTTTGATCCTGTTGTTGAATGCCTCCTCTTGTTCTTCTCCCATCTCCACGTCAAGCCCTCTCCCGCATCTCCTTTGCTGCCTCCTGTGGGCTGGCATAGGTTTTTTCCCGTTTTGCCAATGGATTCTGATTTTTGTTAGTGGTGTTTGGAATTTAACACTGTGTGTCTTCAATACCTTTTTGATGCCACTGTATGCTTTACGTTTTTTAACTACCTCGTTGGGTAGTCATGATCAAAAAACAGTGGTTTGTTGTTCACTTGTATTCGTTTCTTCCATGCTTTCTTGAGAAGGGACTCTTTGGTGTCAAATTCCAAAAAGTTCACAATGATAGACCTAGGTGTTGCTCCAGGTCCAGGACGTCCAGCTATTGCCCTGTGTGCTCGTTGAATTGCGGACGGGTCTCATCTGGTAGCTCCAATTCCTTCCGCAGCATTTTCTCCACGTAGCGGTGGACTGAGTCCCCCTCCGCTCCCTCTGGTACCCCGAAGATTCAAATGTTATTTCTCCTTGATCTTCCTTCTAAGTCAGTTAACTTCTCTTTCATATCCCGTTGCGTTTCCAAAGCCGTGAGGAGGGCTTGTTTTAACTCAGTACTCCATTCTTCCAGTTCTTCGATCCGGTTTTGCGCCTCTTCTAGAGCTTGTTTCTGCTCTAAGAGTTCTTTCGTGCTTTCCGACAGCTTCTGGTCGACCTGTTCTTTAAACGTACTGAATTCCTGCTTTAAATCTGACTTGACTTCGTTTTTGAGCGTCACAAAGTCACTCTTCATTTCTTGTTTAAGCTCTCGTATTTCTTTTGTTATGCTGTACAGCCCGTCCTGCCACGTACTAGTTGTTAGCTTAGCTCCCTTAGCATTAGCCATTAGCTTGTCCTCTCGAGTGGTACCTTCTTCCTCTGTTTCTGAATCGTTTTCGGCTCTGTTCTGAGGTCTCTGTTTTGGTCGTCTTCCTCTTTTTTGTTCCCCGCTCATCCCCACTTGTCCTTTAATGTTGAATTTCGAGTATTCTCAGATTTGGGGATGAGTTTATGATTTCTTGGCGAGAGCCCTGTATTAAGCGTCCATTTTGCTTGCCGCCGACCGGAAGTCCCTCGCAGCAATATATTTTAATAACATGTCTGCTGCAAATTCACAGACTGCGTGCAAAGCCTTAGACACACTGCAAAAGTGGTGGGTACAGTTCCGATAACCAATAATTATTGAAGATAAAGTTTTCATTATCAGATTATCTTTTCAGATAACTTTGAAAATCATTATCGGACTAATTACCTTCTGATAAATTTTTGTCCAATAACTTTTAGACCGTTAACGTGGTAAATAAAAGTGAACAGATGTGTAGTTCTATCCTCTGCAAACAGAGGAGCGCAAAACTGGTCACAAAAATAATTTTTTAACCCCATACTGATACGCGGCCAATATCACCCAAGTCATCCAGAGGCATACATTTGTAACTTATGGTTCAAATTTTAGCCAAACGTATTTCGGACAATTTATTTAAATTAACGTCACTCCTGAAGTTTCATGAAGTGAAAATATCAGATATATGTTTTAGTTTTAAAGTAATGCACTAATTTTAAGGTTTTAGTGTGGAGCATGCTGTGTCCAGGTGCATTATGGGTAGGGTAATCTCAGTACGGTAATCTCAGTACTTTCACGACAGGAGAAATGCATTTCAGACACTCTGATCAGGACAACAGCATTAAACTCTAGTGCCTAAAACTCACGTGAATATATTCTCTGGGTTTATAGATGTTTTTATTGTGTTTACTTTTATTAAATTCCACGCATCTTAAACGTAGCAAGTAGCAACAAAAATTATCTGGAATTTTGTGTTTGCAAGTTTTCAAGGTCTCTACTGCCATCTACTGGCCAGTAGTGTTCATGGCAGTATTCAAACTGAAGCTGGGCTGATATTTTCAATAACTGTACTCATTGTACGTTCAAAAACCACACGTCGGACTTGTGTTTCCAGAAGCAAAACCTAAACAGAAGCTTTTTTTTCAAATTTAATTTACAAAAACTCTCAACATCAAAGTAACAAAAAAAAAAAACAGCAAAAAAAAAAAAAATTTGAGAACTGCATTGAGACGCTCTGGTCAGGCTGCACTTTAACCGCTGCACATGGACAACACCATTAACATAAAACTATTTTTATATTGTGCCTAAAACTCTCATGAATATATTCTGTGGGTTTATAGATGTTATTGCGTTTGTTTTATGTAAACATGGGATGTGATTCTCCCATGTTTACATAAAAGCTGTCTCTTCGTTATTTTCAATGGGAGCTGCTGTGAGCTACACTCGCTTCCTGATCGTGTCGTTCTGGGGGAAAGTGAAGTTTGCTCTTTAACGTCTTGATTATTGTTCTTTACAACACTGTTTGTCCTCTTTGTTCCAGACTAATATATATAAGATGCCTGAAATTCGGTTTGCGTTTATTAAATTCCACGCAGATTAAATGTAGCAGACACGGATTATTTGTTATAATTGTTTTAGCAAGTTTTCAGGGTATCATGCACGCAGTTTCTTATTAACGTGATGTAAAGCATAAAAAAATACATTTTTGTAGTATAATATTAATTTACAATTGTCATCATGTGGATTCTCTATAGTATGTTGTTTGACTGCAGCGACTCTCTGGCGTGCAAGGGATTATGGGATACGGCAATAGAGCAAATGGCAGTGTTCTATTTATTTTGACACCGGCTATATCAGACGATTATCTAATTACAACTTGGCTTTTTTTTGAAATGCCTTTTTTTACAAATAAAAATTGGCATATTTTACAAAAGCACATTTATCTGTAAACACCAGCACATGACACACTTCACATTAACGTGTTTGTTTACATAGAATGAATCATCCAATCAGTGTGAGCAGAGGCACATTTTACTCAGAATGCCATCTGTCTGTGTTTGTTACAAAACTTCAGAATTAGTGCATTATTCAACATTAAAAGATATAACTCAGCCACATGGGGTGTACAGCCAGTACATTCTGAGTGCCGGTCCCAAGCCCGAAAAAATGAGGAGGGTTGTGTCAGGAAGGGCATCCGGCATAAAACAAGCCAACCCAACAATGCAGACTAAGAATCGAATTTACATGCTGGATCGATCGAGGCCTGGGTTAACAACGTCCGCCACCGGTGCTGTTGCCCAACAAGGTGCCGGTGGAAATTGCACTAGTGCTGGGTGAAGATGACGAGGAAGAGGAGGAGAACGTTTCCACAAACAGCGGGAGAAGAAGAAAACTAGAAGGGTGGAAATGAGAGTGGGGACTTTGAATGTTGGTAGTATGACTGGTAAAGGGAGAGAGCTGGCTGATATGATGAAGAGGAGATAGGTAGACATATTGTGTGTGCAAGAGACCAAGTGGAAGGGAAGTAAGAGCAGGAGCATCGGCGGTGGGTACAAGTTGTTGTACCATGGTGAGGACAGGAAGAGAAAGGGTGTTGGGGTCATTTTAAAGGAAGAGTATGTTAAAAGTGTGTTGGAGGTTCACTGAGTGTCTGACAGGGTGATGAGTGTGAAGTTGGAAATTGAAGGGGTGATGATGAATATCATCAGTGCATATGCCCCACAGGTAGGTTGTGAGATGAAGGAGAAAGAAGATTTCTGGAGTGTGTTAGCTGAGGTGGTGGAGAGTGTGCCCAAGCATGAAAGACTGGTCATAGGAGCAGACTTCAATTGGCATGTTGGTGAAGGGAACAGAGGTGATGAGGAAGTAATGGGTAGATATGGTATCAAGGATAGGAATGGGGAA
This sequence comes from Thalassophryne amazonica, assembly GCF_902500255.1. NCBI lineage: Eukaryota > Metazoa > Chordata > Actinopteri > Batrachoidiformes > Batrachoididae > Thalassophryne > Thalassophryne amazonica. The sequence goes on from NC_047111.1 coordinate 93,865,123, forward strand.
GGACAGATGGTAGTTAATTTTGCAAAAAGGATGGAAATGGATGTGGTGAACACCTACTTTAAGAAAAGGAAGGAGCACAGGGTAACATATAAGAGTGGAGGAAGGTGCACACAGGTAAACTACATTCTTTATAGGAGATGCAAGCTAAAAGAAATCACAGACTGTAAGGTCGTGACAGGAGAGAGTGTTGTTAAACAGCATAGGATGGTTGTTTGGAGGATGACTTTAGAGGTAAAGAAGAAGAAAGAGATGAGAGCTCAAAGGATGAGATGGTGGAAGCTGAAGGAGGAAGACTGTTGTGTGAAATTTAGCGAGCAGGTGAGAGAAGCACTGGTTTGAGGGGAAGCAGTTTTGGACAACTGGAAAAGTACTGCAGATGTGGTGAGGGAGACAGTTAGGCAAGTACTGGGTATGACATGCGGACAGTGAAAGGAAGACAAGGAGACTTGGTGGTGGAATGAAGAGGTCCAGGAAAGCATAAGGAGAAAGAGGTTGGCGAAAAAGTTTTGGGATAGTCAGAGAGATGAAGAAAGTAGACAGGAGTACAAGTAGATGCGGTGTAAGGCAAAAGAGAAGTGGCAAAAGTGAAGGAAAAGGCATATTGCAAGCTGTACAAGAAGTTGAATAATAAGGAAGGAGAAAAGGACTTGTACCGATTGGTCAGACAAAAGGACAGAGCTGGAAAGGATGTGCAGCAGGTTAGGGTGGTAAAAAATTCACATGGTAATGTGCTGACAAGTGAGGAGTGTGTGCTGAGAAGGTGGAGGGAATATTTTGAAGAGCTGATGAATGAAGAAAATGAGCAAGAGAAAAGGCTGGATGATGTGGTGAGAGTAAGTCAGGAAATACAAGAGATTAGTAAGGAAGAAGTGAAGGCTGCTATGAAGAGGAAGAAGAGTGGAAAGGTAGTTGGTCCAGATGACATTCCAGTGGAGGCATGGAAGTGTCTAGAAGAGATAGCAGTGGAGTTTCTAACCAGAATGTTTAATAAAATCTTGGAAAGTGAGAGGATGCCTGAGGAGTGGAGACTGGTGTGCTGCTTCCTATTTTCAAGAACAAGGGTGATGTGCAGAGCTGTAGTAACTACAGAGGCATAAAGTTGATCAGCCACAGCATGAACTTATGGGAAAGAGTAGTTGAAACTAGGCTTAGAAAACAGGTGAAGATCTATGAGCAGCAATATGGTTTCATGCCGAGAAAGAGCACTACAGATGCAATGTTTGCTCTGAGAATACTGTTGAAGTACAGAGAAGGCCAGAAAGAGTTACATTGTGTGTTTGTGGACTTAAAAAAAAGCTTATGATAGGGTGCCAAGAGAAGAGCTGTGGTATTGTATGAGGAAGTCTGGAGTGGTAGAGAAGTACAGTATGTTAGGGTAGTACAGGACATGTACAAGATAGTGTGAGAGCGGTGAGATGTGCAGTAGGAATGACAGACTCATTCAAAGTGGAGGTGGGATTACACCAAGGATCAGCTCTGAGTCCTTTCTTGTTTGCAGTGGTGATGGACAGGTTGATGGATGAGAAAAGACAGGAGTCCCCATGGACTATGATGTTTGCAGATGACATTGTGATCTGCAGTGAGAGTAGAGAGCAAGTTGAGTCTAGTCTGGAGAGGTGGAGATATGCTTTGGAGAGAAAGGGTGTTATGACCGGGCCTAGGGGTGAACCAAGGCATAACATAAAAATGACTCCCCCGCTCCCCACTCCCAAGGATGACCAGACTTACAGGTATGCAGTCCAAAAAAAAAAAACAAGTTTATTATTGTTAAATAAAACTTCAGGGTGAGAAGAGGCCACAATAACAAACAAAACAATCTACCCAAATCCCTATTCTTACCTAGTGCTCAAATAAAACAACCAACAACAGTGGTCTTACTTAAGCTTCTAAGCAAAACAGGAGAAAACTATCAAAACAACATGGCTTCTCACCCCTACTAACAAGAAACATTGGACTGCTTTTCAAGACAAATAATTACAAAATGAATACAAAAAAAGATTAACAAAAGAAAAAAAAAGTGTCCTCAGACACACATCAGTTGGGAGCAGGAAGAGAGTGGAGCACTGGAGGTTGGTTTCAGCCTCCCTTATAAGCCAGGAGCCTTCATTGCTGGACCAATCAGCCAATGCCATCTGTAGCTCACCTACAACAAAGAGACTCACAAAGAATAAGCAGCTCCTCACCTAGGTGGGGAGGGTAAATACACTCATATGCCACAAACAAAACTACATATGACCTCAGGGTCATAACAAGGGGAATGAAAGTCAGTAGAAGCAAGACTGAGTACATGTGTGTGAATGGGAGGGAGCCCAGTGGAATAGTGCAGTTACAAGGAGTAGAAGTGGTGAAAGTAGATGAGTTTAAATATTTGGGGTCAACTGTTCAAAGTAATGGAGAATGTGGTAAAGAAGTGAAGAAGAGAGTGCAGGCAGGGTGGAGTGGATGGAGAAAGGTGGCAGGAGTGATTTGTGACCGAAGATATTAGCAAGAGTGAAGGGGAAAGTTTACAAGACAGAAGTGAGACCAGCTATGTTGTACGGCTTAGAGACGGTGGCACTAACAAAAAGACAGGAGGCAGAGCTAGAGGTGGCAGAGCTAAAGATGTTGAGATTCTCTTTGGGAGTGACAAGAATGGACAAGATTAGGAATGAACATATCAGAGGGACAGCTCAGGTGGGACGGTTTGGAGACAAAGTCAGAGAGGCGAGACTGAGATGGTTTGGACATGTGCAGAGGAGGGACCCAGGGTATATAGGGAGAAGGATGCTGAGGATGGAGCCACCTGGCAGGAGGAGAAGAGGGAGGCCAAAGAGGAAGTTTATGGATGTGCTGAGGGAGGACATGCAGGTGTGACAGAGAAAGATACAGAGGACAGGGTGAGATGGAAATGATTGATCTGCTGTGGCGACCCCTAACGGGAACAGCCGAAAGACGAAGAAGAAGAAGAAGAGTCAAAATTAAAAGATATATGTTATATCTTAACTTTGCACAAATGACAGAATTGACATTAATGGAGTTATTCTGTCAGTATTCATTTTATTTATACACCAAACCATAACTCAGCACTGCTTTATTTTCCAAGACCTCGGCCTGATGGCAGTGCTGTGATTGGGTAGAGAGTTGAGTTTTGTGGCTTCTCTCAGTTGCTTCTGTGCTGGAAGCCATGTAGTAAACAGAAGCTTCCAGCAGGGAGCAGGACGCTCAAAGACAGAAGTGCTGACTCATTGTTTGGATCTGTTGTTGCTTTTGATGCTTCCAAAAGCGATCGTGGTGTTAAAACTCAAAATCAGCTTGTTAGAAGTTGTAAGTGTACCGGAGACAATACTGGAATGTATCGGCTATCGGTTATCTGTAACTTCCTATACATTTTTGGGTGGTTTATTGTTTTAACTTTATCGAAGATAACTTTTCAGTTATCTGATTATCTGTTATCGAAGTAAATTTTTTGGTTATCTGTGCCCACCACTGTGCAAAACTCCACAACATAACAGAAGTACTCCGCTTCGCGTTGTGGTGTTTTAGACTCCGTGTCGTGCATTCAAACCGTATAATGCACGGCTTCGAGTTGTTTAATCCTTATCTATATATATAAATGGCTACTTTTGTCTTTCTGTCTGTCCGGAATAGGCTCTAAAACTACAAAAGGTGAAGTCCCCAAAGTTACATATTCTGAACCACCATGACATGGGCTACAACCTGGTACTATTTTCAAACAAAAAAATTAATATTAAGACAACAATATTAACAATAATCTGATACATACAGTTGAACCCCAAAGTTACATATTCTGAACCACCATGACATGGGCTACAACCTGGTACTATTTTCAAACAAAAAAAATTAATATTAAGACAACAATATTAACAATAATCTGATACATACAGTTGAACCATATGTACCTCAGTGGCAGTTGTACTCCAGCACAAATCTCTCAGCTTTAATAGCTGGCCACTGGCCCTATGCATATATGCAGGAGCTCAGTAGCCTGCCTACTGCTATAAAAGAGCCCAGACTCCTGGGCTATCTGCTGCTGCTGGCTGGCTAGCACACATAGCATGGGTGTGCATGCCAGCTTGGTTGTATAACCAAGCAGATTCAAATATCCCCCTTGATATGAATGCATCCTTTCTCTGCACATGCTGCACGTGGGTGCTACAAACCTGTTTGACTCTCCTTGAAAAGATTTGAACAACTCTACAAACTTTAGTGTTTTCAGACCTGTTTATAGCAAAAACAAATGTGAGTATTCTGTCATTTACTGACTAATCATATACTGAACATTTTGATTGTAAGAATATAAACAATTCAATACAAAGTACTTTCTTCCATGTGCTTTGTTTTCCCATACTCCCCTCTACCAATATTACACCCATGATATTTGACAACATGTGTGAATGATGCCAGGCAGTGGTGGCTTGGGGGGGCTTCTCAATCCGCATGAATTTTGATAGTTCTCCCCATGCCAGGCATTGGTGGCTGAGAAGGGGTGGGGGTGGCTGGGGGGTCAATCCACATGAATTTTGATAAAACTTATACACAATCACTATGATATAATACTTATCAGAATACAGCCTATTCCTTCTTGGAATGAAGGTTTTCACTCTTAGCAGAGAGCTTTCATCCGCAGGCTGTAAATTAAACTTTAAAAGTTTACTGGATAAAATATCAAGCTTTGTCTTTTCTTGCAATTTCTACATGTATTTCTAAACATTTGCACATTTTCTAAAAATAAAGGTGTCAAGTGTACATGATGTGTATCACTTGCCTAGCGTTGATCATAATGTATCAGGCAAACGCATGTTTTCTGTATCACAATGGCACTCTGCAGATCATTTGAAAAAGTGATGTAGTTCTAACTGCTGATGGGGCAGCACCCTTTCACTCAGCCAGTAGGCGGGCATAGAGCCTGTGTTCTCCAATGGCGCGTTGTATATAGGCTGCTCATTATGATATAAATATCCTAAATTAATTTTTGTTATTTATCAACTCTTCACAACCTGCTGTCCTATTATAATAGTGCACTAGCTTTGGGGTTGATCTAATAGTTTTGGCAAGTTGATGTTTCATGGCTCAAACTGTTTTTAGTGGTGAAACCTCTTTTTTTTTACAATTGAAAAGATTGTTTGTTCTCTAAATATACCAATGAATGCATAACTTTAAGAAATATGCAAGGCAACATTTACACCATTTAAAGATGGAATTTCTTAAAGTGTGCAAAAAGAAACCACTACTTTTGCTGATAATGTGGCTGGCCTGAATATGGCAGAACCTGTGATCTTCCACAGTTAGTTAGTCAGATGCTCCAGAGTTGGTAACCCCAGTCAGCTGTATATCCACTTTCCTGACAGAAGGACAAGGAACATTGTCTACCAAGAGGCTCTTCAGAACCGTCGTGTGCACTTTCTCTGCTTATAAGAGAAATTGTGGAGAGCTGGGCATGTCCGAACTTGTCCTCTGACACGCCGAAATGGAGGCGTTCTTTGTCTCGCTTGAACAGCGAATTGGTCGTGATGCACAAAGCCTCAGCGCGGCTTTCCATGACAAAATCTCTTGTTAAAAGTGAAATCTGCCGGAAAATGGTTGATGTCCAGCTCTTGTCATAAGCAGAGAAAGTGCACACGGCGGTCCCAGCTCCACACAGCCATCCGTTTAGAAATAATCCGGTGGTTCGTGCCTGTCGTCGCAGCTCGGAGCGCGCGCGCCGAGCGCCATTGTGGGCCGTCCTTAAAGCTGTAGTAATAGTCCTTATCACTGTGAAGCCCGTAAAATTTTCACCGAAAGCCAGATAAATTTTTTGAATGGTTTCCAGGTGCCAGTCTCTAACAGCTTCTGAAAAAATTCTGATGGAAAAAAAGTCCAAATCATTCCGCCATTTACCGACAATGAAAATCCAATGATGGGGCGGGACCACTCCTTCCACAAGGCGTGCTCACAGGTGAATGACGTCACCAACAGGTGTGGAAAAACTCACACATGCGCACGAGGGTTCAAGCTTGTCTGACGTGAAAACATGAATCAGATCCATATAGTTAAAAAAAAAATAAAAAGGTACGATACTTTATGGACAGACCTCGTATATACTAGCTGGGTACCCGGCGTTGCCCAGGTTAACCTGTTAAAATATAATCTCCAAAATATTCCAAAGTATATTTTGTCATAACTGTAGATATCTTATAAGTATATATGTAGTCCGAATAGGCAAAGGTTTGAACTAAAAACCCAAAATAGGTGGAATCCCCAAACCAAGAGAGAAAACTGAATTTTGCTGCATGCAAGAAACAACAATGAAGTTCTTCAGACTTTATATTGCAGATCAAGTATGCTCATAATCATTAATCAGAATTGATGTTATGACCTTTATAATTGTTGATACATTGCAAATCTAGTTTATAAGAATGCTACAAAAATAAAATGGCTTTAAGCAAATGTTCATTTGGATTTGAGATGTTGAATATATATTTAAATGTAGCTTTTACTGACCAATAGTTCTGAAGAGCCTTTTGGTAGACAATGTTCCTTGTCCTTCTGTCAGGAAAGTCGATATACAGCTGACTGGGGTTACCAACTCTGGAGCATCTGACTAACTAACTGTGGAAGATCGCAGGTTGCTGCCATATTCAGGCCAGCCACATTATCAGCAAAAGTAGTGGTTTCTTTTGCACACTTTAACAAATTCCATCTTTAAATGGTAAAATGTTGCCTTGCATATTTTCTTAAAGTTATGCATTATTGTATATTTAGAGAACAAACAATCTTTTCAATTGTAAAAAAAAAGAGGTTTCACCACTAAAACAGTTTGAGCCATGAAACATCAACTTACCAAAACTATTAGATCAACCCCAAAGCTAGTGCACTAGTATAATAGGACAGCATGTTGTGAAGAGTTGATAAAGTAACAAAAATTAATTTATGATATTTATATCATAATGAGCAGCCTATATACAACGCGCCATTGGAGAACACAGGCTCTATGCCCGCTTACTGGCTGAGTGAAAGGGTGCTGCCCCATCAGCAGTTAGAACTACATCACTTTTTCAAATGATCTGCAGAGTGCCATTGTGATACAGAAAACATGGCGTGGAAAAACTCACGCATGCGCACGAGGGCTCAAGCTTGTCTGACGTGAAAACATATGAATCAAATCCATATAGTAAAAAAAAAATAAAAAGGTACGATACTTTATGGACAGACCTCGTACATAGCTATGCATGTATGTGTGTGTGTATATATACATATTCTATTTCATCCTCATTTTCTTACATTATTGTACAAGTATTATTATTGTCGCACACGCTGTTTGATGAACATTTTCCTCTACTTGCACCCATCTTGACCTAACGTGAATTTCTCCTCTGTGAGATCAATAAAGTTGATCTTATCTTAAAAGGTTTTTGCCTGGAGGACTTTAACTTACTGTACAATGTACCACAGTGCTGCTGATTTTACTCTTTGGCCAATTATATAGTCACATTTTTACATCCGAGAAAGAAGTAATAAAATCCTCTGCATTTATTTATTTATATTTAACTGTCTGTCTTTTAGCAAGATTACGTCAAAACTACAACACAGATTTTGATGAAATTTCACCAACAGATGGATGTTAGACCAGTGAAGACTCCATTCAATTTTGGAAGTGATCTGATCCAGATTTTCTAGGCTTGAAGGATTACGTCAAAACTACTTTTTCGGATTTTCACCAAATTTTTACCACAAACACATATTAGGCCGTGGAAGACTCCACTGAATTTTGGAGGTGATCTGGATCTGTATCTGGATTCTGGCTCAAGATTTCCCTGTACAGTGGTCCCTCATTTATCGTGGGAGTTGCGTTCTAAAAATAACCCGTAATAGGCAAAATCCACAAAAGTAGTCAGGGTTATTTTTTTTACAATTATTTTAGATGTTTAAGGCTGTAAAACCCCTCACTACGAGGTCTATTAGAAAAGTATCCGACCTTATTATTTTTTCAAAAACCATATGGATTTGAATCACGTGTGATTACATCAGACATGCTTGAACCCTCGTGGGCATGCGAGAGTTTTTTCACGCCTGTCGGTTACGTCATTCGCCTGTGGGCAAGTCTTTGAGTGAGGAGTCGTCCACCCGCTCGTCGATTTTTTCATTGTTTAGGAAGGGCTCAGAGACTGTTGCTTTGTTTGATAAAAATTTTTTCAAAACTGTAAGGCACAACTGAGTGGACACCATTCAATAAATCAGCTGGTTTCGGTAAAAAATTTTAACGGCTGATGAGAGATTTTGGTCTGGTAGTGTCGCTTTAAGGACGGTCCACGGCGCCTGACGGCGATCTGCGCTTCGATGGCGGCAGCGTCTCGCCGTTTCAAGTTGAAAACTTCCACATTTCAGGCTCTGTTGACGCAGTAAGTCGTCAGAGAACAGAGAACTTTCAGAAGAAGTCGGCATGAGGAGTTTATTCGGACATTCCATTGTTAACGGTCATTTTGTAATGAAAGAACGTGCAGGCAGAGTCGCATGTCGGGCTGGACCCGACTGTGGGGGGTCGCGGCAGGAAAAACACCTCCGTTGGAAATCTTAACGGGCAAGTTGGAACATGCCAAGCTGTTAAACAATTTCTCAATTACTCACTTGTTGAAAGCCCTTAAAAGCCGCCTGAATTCTACAAATGGTTTTTCAACACGGAGGTGTTTTTCCTGTCGCGGCACACACAGATTTGCCGAGTCGTCACGGAAAGGATCGGCGAATTTGCGCGTACGTCTTTCATTAAAAAATGTCCTTAAACAGTGGAATGTCCGCATAAAATTCCTAATGCCGGCCCTCTTCTGAATCTTCTCTGTTCTCTCACGATGTCCTGGGTGAATTAAGCCTTAAATTAGGATGTTTTAAGCTCGAAACAGGCCGACGACATCGCCTGGAAGCGCTGCAGGACGTCCCGCTCCGTGGGAAGTCCTTACACCGACAGAAACACCCCATAATCTCTCATCAGCCGTTAAACTTTTCACAGAAAACCATCTTAATTTCTCGAATAGTGTCCACGTCGGATATTCCTCACAGGTCCAGAAAAAATTTTTGATAAAGCAACGCACGCCGTCTCGAGCAGCGTGTGAAACAAAGGAATTCAGCCGAGAGGGCGGGACCACATCTCACTCAAGGCCTGCCCACAGGGAAATGACGTCACCGACACGCGTGAAAAACTCACGCATGCGCACGAGGGTTCAAGCATGATTGGTGTAATCGCATGTCATTCAAATCCATATAGTTAAAAAAAAAAATAAAGGGTCGGTTTATTATCTAAGAGACCTCGTACACCATTATACACTTTTCTCAAACAGGCATTAACATTTCTCACTTTTCTCTCCTGGTGTAAACCACTCTTTTTTTTCTTCTGGGCAGAAGATTATAAACAGACACACGGAGGCACAATGCACATGCTCTCCCTTTGCTCACTGCCTCCGGGGGTATGGATGCGGGACCCGCAAAGAATCCAAGTCATGGCCATGGAGCTCTGCGGCTGCGGTTATCAAGACCATGCAGAGGGCGCTGCGGATCGCTCCGCATCAAAACAGTGAGCCTAGTACTGACCTGTTGCCAGAGTTGTCCACAGTTCCACACAGCAGACAGGGGGGCGGTGGTGAGTGGGCCCGCTGCGGCGCTTACCGAGCCTGCAGACTTAGTAAGCGCATCGGAGGTAGTGAGGCAATCGCAGTGATGCCGACCGGTGCCGCGACCCGGACACGCCTGAATAAGGGTGCAGAACACAATGCGCTGTTAAAAAGGAAAGAAGATAAAGAGAAGCCATGCAAAATTGCAACAAAAACTCCACAAAACTGCGAGGCAGTGAAAGGTGAACTGTGATATAGCGAGGGACCATTGTATATAGGCTTTGAAGGGTTATTCAAAACTACTTCATGGATTTCCACCAAATTTGCACCACAAATATATATTAGGGCATGGAAGACTCCACTGTATTTTGGAGGTGATCCGGATTGGTGGACATCATAAGCTCTGATTGCTCTTGATTCATTTATTTAAAATTCACTGAATAGCAGAAGTCAGGAAGTTTGAGAATAGTCCATATGTTTTAAAGTCTTTGTTTTCTGCCTTTATTTAGGGGGGGAAAATAATCCCAGTAATGATTATTAATCATGTCTGAGATTCATCTCACAAAGTGAACAATAACGTGTTCATTCAGTTTGTCAAATGTTTTATTTATCCTTTTAGAAAAGATCACTGGGTTCCTGATGCCCTTAAGCTGATGTTGTGGAGACTTCGGACAGAGTCCTTGATCACACACAGGTCTAACTGTTTTAGCTGTGCTCAGCTGTTCAAAAAGATCTCCTTAAAGGTATCCAGAAACGTCAGAAAAAGATCATTGTGTCAAAGCAACAGTTTATATTTTGCCAGCAAAGGAGCAAATTCACAGAGTCATCAAGACATTGGAACAGCTTTGATTTTCACTGGTTTGCATTCATCTTAGGGCCCTGTCACACCTTGATGATTTCGGCAGCATATGCCAACTTATGAAAAATTTGGCAAATACACTGGATACATCAAATAATTATGCAGCTGTCACACCATGATGATTTAGCCAGCGTATGCCCATTCCACCGAGTGGTCGAGGTTGGTATGGTACGTGTTTGGCAGGCGGTGCACGTAGATGTTGATAAGCACATCATTGAGCATGCGTACGCTTTTGTGTACATTAAGGTCAAACTGAGTAATTTATCTATTTTTTTGTCTGGCTGGATCATGGGATTTATTTTCATCACGTGCAGAATGCTGAAGAATCAAGTGATATCTGTGCTAAATGCTAATGTGAATGAATGAGGCGCTGGTGACTCTTTCAACTTTTAAAATAAGTTAATTTCTTGTTGTGGCACAAAGCACTGGTGTTCTCTGGTTCAGACTGAGAAACGGACTGGGAGCAGACAAAAGACACACAGATGCTTTAAAAATGCTACGTTTCTTCAGCCATGACAAGGAACTAAGTATTTTCAGACATAATTTTTTTCCAAAATCAGAACTTCAGACTTCAGACAACTTTATTGATCCCAAAAAAGGGGAATTACATTTACACTCCAATTACCTCAGACAAGATACAGCAATTAATCCACAATTATTACTTGTTTACTGTAATAATGGCACACATCAAAATTAAAGACAACACATATACATTTGACATTGTTTATGTGCACTGAACTTGAAGTAAGTCCATCTTCCGAATTGAGGCAAAGTGGGTGAAGGCCGCAGCAGGAGGGGCCCGCGCCGCCCAGTAAAAAATGCGCTGCCTTTCAAGGTGGCAAGGAGGAAGCCAGGGTGAGAGGAGTGGAGAGGACATGGGGGGGGGGGTGTAATAGGGATGGAGGGAGGGAGACATGCGTCGTGTGCAGATGAGTTAAATTTGTCTCCATTTCTGTCTGTGTGTGTGTAAAGTCTGACAGTTTCTGTCCGTGTGTGTGTAAAGTCTGGGGGGGTGAAGGGGGAGGGGGGATGTGAAGGGGGAGCCGATTTCCTTCACCAAGGCTGTAGATCCTTCTGGGGGAAGAGCAGGGAATTGGCCTTCAGGAGCCGATAAGGCTGCCATGTTGATGTTTGGCAGAGAGATACAGAATTATATTTACTGCACCTCTGACCATCTAGAGTCCATATTTATGAAGAATATTCTCTGGTCCTCATCAGTACATTCCTTTGCAATGCAGTGATTTGCTCCGAGATTGAATCCATTTTGCGTTTGTGTTTAAGAGTTCACGCAGTCTAAGATTACACAGCATTGCCCAACTCATTAATTATGTCGGATTGATGAGGGGACAAAATTCTGGAAGCAGCCGTCTTGCTAATATTCCTGTGGGTCAGGGCAGCGCACAAACCAATCAGCACCAAACCTCCCACAATAAAAGCGAATATGAATGAATCCTCACATCTTCACAGAGAGTGGAGCCACATGTCACACTCCATACTCTCAGGCGTCGAGAGCAAAGCCCGCTGGGTAGGTTCCATCAGGGCACGCAGGGTCCCCAAACCCTGATCTCCTTGTTGAAAACAAATGGTGTCAATGGCATTGAGAGACCAGTTGATCAATTCCATAGTTAATCCAAATCATAATTTGAAGAATTCACAGTCTGGTGAAGCTGGGACTTTGAAGGTCAGAGCAGAGATAGAGAGCGGAAAGGAGGAGAGGAGAGGGGAGGAATGCTTTATGTGGATATGTTTTTGTCAGGCTGTGATGATGAATCCGACTGAACCAAACAGGTAAGATTAAGACTTTGTATTTACTCTGTGTGTGAATGGTTTTAATATTTGAAACAATCTGAATTGCGCATGACTGCAACTTTCAGTTGTTGAACCAATCAATGGACAGCATCAATGGATGTATTTCAACTCATGAATAACTTAGAAATGTGTCAACAATCGCGTAACTTACCAACAACCTGGCATGCGTTGAAAAAATAGTGCATGCCTAAAACGTTTTGACGTACTCGCATACTACACTGTATAGTAGCGTGCTTCAACATGCTCTTAATTTAAATAAAACTTACCCATAACTTATTAGACTATGCCAGCGTATGTGGTGTATTTTTCATATGTGGGCATAGGCTGGCTAAAAAAATTGTCATGGTGTGACAGCCCAGTTAAATACTGTGAAGAGGGCAAAAGGGTGGTCTTTTCTAAATATAGCAAGTCTTACACTAATAAAAAACATCTGTGGATGATATAATTTTTTGGTAAGTATCCAAGTTTGGTCAGATCACTTTTCTGGAAAGTATCAAGTTCTTGTGAGATCAACTCTGGGTCATAGAAATTTACCTTTGATGATTTGGGTTAAAAAACAAAACAAAACAAACAAACAAAAAAAACAAATCAAATTTTTACAGTGATATGTTTGATTTAATTAAATTTTCCTTAAACAAAATTAAGTTCTTTACTGAACTTTTCACCCTTAATTTTAATTTCTTGTCTCATGGCATTTAAAAAAAAACAACATACATTTTTCACACAACATACGAAGTCTGTCCAAAAAGTAACGGACCTTTTTATTTTTTTCAAAACCTATATGGATTTGAATCATGTGCGCTTGCATCAGCCAAGCTTGAACCTTCGTGGACATGCGTGAGTTTTTTCTCGCCTGTCGGTTGCGTCATTCGCCTGTGGGCAGGCTTTGAGTGAGCACTGGTCCACCCCCTCATCGGATTTTCATTGTCAGAGAAATGGCTGAGCGACTGACGCTTTGCTCCATGAAAATTTTTTCAGAAACTGTGTGAGACAGCCAGCAAAATTCAGATGGCTTTCGGTGAAGGTTCTATCGGCGTCACACAGATGAAGGACCATTACAACCGGATTAAAGATGGCCCACACGGGCGGAGGGCGCGCTGCGCTCCGAGCGGCCATCGACAGGCTGAAACGAGCAGATCATTTCCAAAGTGAAGGCTGTGTTGATCCGGCACGTCGTGTGACTACCAGAGAAATCGCAGAAAATGTGGACATCAGCACTTTTGCGGCACATTCCACTGTTACAGGAGATTTTGTAATGAAAGACGTGCAGAGGAATTCGCGCGTCGGGATGGAGCCGCTCATGGCACACAACAAACACCTCCGTGTTGGAAACCATTCGGAAGATTCAGACGACTTTCGGTGGCTTTTCAGTCGAGTGAGTATACGAGAAATTGTGTAACAGCTGAGCATGCCACAACATGTCCTGTGAGACTTCCAACACGGAGGTGTGGGCCAGTGTGGGTGTGGGCCATCTTTAATCCAGTTGTAATGGTCCTTAATCTGTGTGACGCCGATAGAATCTTCACCGAAAGCCGTCTGAATTTTGCGAATGGTTTCCACCTGGCTGTCTTACACAGTTTCTGAAAAAAAATTTCATGAAGCAAAGCGGCAGTCACTCAGCCATTTCCCTGACAATGAAAATCCGATGAGGGGGCTGGACCAGTGCTCATTCAAAGCCTACCCACAGGCAAATGACGCAACCGACAGGCGTGAAGAAACTCACGCATGCGCATGAAGGTTCAAGCTTGGCTGATGCAAGCACACATGATTCAAATCCATATAGTTTTTGAAAAATAAAAAGGTCCGTTACTTTTTGGACAGATCTCATACAATGCATCTAGAAAGTATTCACAGCGCTATACGTTTATACGTTATTTTACAGCCTTATTCCAAAATAGATGAAATGCATTTTTTTCCTTAAAAGTCTACACACAATACCCCATAATAACAATGAGAAGATCCCTACAGTGAAACATGGTGGGGGCATGTTGCCAGCTGAAAGCTCCCATCTAAAAATTGGTACACCTTACCATCATTTTGCCTTCACTGTGTATGCATCTGAGCCTGACTCTGAGTCTAACTTTCTACATCAAAGCTCAATCTTTTTCAATTCTCTTTTCATTCAGTCTCTTTGTACAAATGTAGCCGTTTTGGGGCAAGTGCTCTGAGGTGTATAGCTACACAACAGAGCTAAACATTTTAGAATGATTTCTTTTTTAGTCTTATAGGATCACAAAATGCTGCTTTCTTATGCTCAACAGTCTTGCTGATTCCATTTTTTTTCTTTTATCTCTAAAGAATAATATAAAGATGTATTTTTCCTTGATGCAAGCCAATTTGCAGTTCTTACTGGCTTACATCTGATATGTGGCACTAATATGTTGAAAGACGAAGTTTGATCAGTCTGCTTTCTCCGGCAAGATGAAAAACCTATTTTGATTCCACGTGTAATCATTTCAGTCCTGTAGGAAACAAATATGAGAAAATGATTGTCAGAAGTTGAAAGGATAGGAGAGGAAGCGGTCCTAACGACTGACAGGACCAACTGAGGAGCTGTCAGTGGGCCAATATGGAGGGAGAGCGAGGAGATGAGATCCACGACTGTTGCATCAGTCTCCCCAGTGTGCTGTGTACGGTGAAGGCTGTCTGTCTCTCATTTCGTTTGGCCCTGTTGTGTGACCCTGAGCGACTGCAGTGACGTGTGAGAGGCATTGATAAGCAGGCAAAGATGAACAAGTACAGGAAAATGAAAGCGCTGCAGAGCTGTCAAACAAAGAGGGAGCGAGAATCAAGGTGATGAAAAATAAAAGTGGTAACAATATGGAAGTGAAAAGCGATATGTTGCAAAGTTCATAGGCCAACCATCATGCACTTGCAAAATGAGACCATGAGTAGTTTTTTTTTAACATAGTTGTCTTTCACGTCCAATGACTTTTTCTAACAATGTTGTAGTGATTGGATCTCTTTGGTGCATAAGCATTAACCTTCTGGGCCCGACGCCGTTGTATACGACAGTGAAGACCAAGCTTTACGAAATTATAAATAACTTTTTAATGAGATAGAAACTTACTTTTTTTTGCTGAAACGTTAACTCCGCAGACTTTTGAGCCACCCATCAGCCATCTTTGTACTCCTCATAGAAGCTGTGTGATGACAATGTGAGTGTCCAGTCGGAATTGGTTCACCATCTACTACTACCTACTTCTAGCTGGTCCATTTGAATAGCCCCCTGGGTGCTCCAATGAGTACATACTATTGGGCTTCAAATGCACCCTGTGCCATTATGCACAGCGATCACTGAAAGCAGACAGAGCAGATGGAGAGCCTCTGATGACAATCTGACATGCTCAAACAAAGAGTGTGTAACTATCAGGATTGCTCCACTAGTTTACATGTGAATGTTACTGGATAACTCTGTTGCTTTTACCATGAAGATACCCCCCCCCCCCCACATATACCATTTTGTATATATTATTCAAAATGTGCATTTGTGTTTATTGTTTGAACCTTTTTGTTGTACAGTCTTTCACACAAGACCTCAAATTACCTTTATAAAGTGTCAAAATAGTTGTTTATTATAGTTTGCTGTGTGTTTTGAATAAATGTGTGTGGAAAATTATTTTCCGCTTTACTTCCTTCCTTATTTTTGATTGTAAACCTTTATTACACTTATAAAACACAACAAAAGCATATATATTATGAAAGCACAGGTTGTTCTGAAAAAAGAGACATAAAACTTGACTGCAGGATGTAGGGAGAGCTGTTAACAGCAATAATAAAACATTTATACCAGGCGAGTGAACTTTCCAAAAAATGCCCTCGGACCCCAGAGGGTTCATGTTCAAAATCATTGGCAGCGACAGATGTACAGTATGTTCAGCCCAGTCTCACTTTTTTTTGTCAAATTTTCGTGATGGGATTTTTTAAAACTCAGTATTACTAATCCTACTCCTACCCCCGACCCTAACCTTAACCATAACCTAGTCCTACTCCTTCCCCCCACTCTAACCATAACCATGCCTGACCCCCGTTTCACTTTTAATTTCATGCAGCCATCACGGAATGACTTAGAATGAATTAGTGCTGCCTTGACGAAAATGAGGTGCTTTTCTTCACAATATCACGAACCAATAGATTAATGTATTTTTGCACTGCTGAATCATGACTTGCTGTGAGACTGGGTTGGTATGTTACCATCAGTACGATACTTGTTCCGCGTAATTTTTTTCTTTATGTTTGTAAACAAATGAAAAGCAGATGTTGCAAAATCAGGACAGTATCCAGCTAGATACTACAGTCACACACCACAACCATGGAAGCACCAACCTGTGAGCTGCATGGGGCATTGTTCTGATAAAAAAAAGACTCACTGAATTGTAGAAAACCTTCCCCGTAGATGAACAGACATTGGCTTCTTGAAGAAGGGGTAAGATGTTTGAGGGTCAGCTGAAAAGTTCTGCCTCCGACATGATTATGCCAGTAACAAGCACATACTCACATGGATTGCTTAAAGCTTAAAGCTTGGAATGTTCTGCATCAAGCAGTGTCATTACTTTTCCACATACTCACCTTCCATTTCCACACACTACCACCAATATCGGAGAAGGTCTTGCATCCTGCCTGTGAAGAAATCGGGTGTTGATGCACAGCTGCTTGTACCTCTACTTCATTAGTGTAATAGTGTCCCTTCAGTGTTCTTTCAGTTTGAGAAAAAGGAAAAAGTCAGAGGGTGCAAGATCCAGGACTGTAACATCTTGTAAACTTTGCATTCTCATGCTGAAGAATGATGACTTTTCCAGGTTGAACCCGCTTCAAGTATGCGCGTAGCTTTCACAAAGTGTCCATATATCAGTCAAAGTTGACAGTGTTCTAAAAATTGTGTGAGGACTATGCCATTGCACCTGCACTTGATGCTGTGTACCTGTGACTTTCATCTGAGCTGGAAAAATAATATTGACCTGAACGAGCAGGCGGCGGAGAAACGGAAGCTTAGGGGCCGTGTAAAAAGTGCAAAAACAAGACACCTGAAAAATATTTAATAAATTCATGTGTGGTGTCACCAAATTCACTGCACACTAAAATTCAATTTTTGCACATTTTTCCAAACTGAGTGCTGTTGTATAACCAGCAGGACCCCAGTGATGTGCGCAGTAAATTTTGTGTCACTGCAACATATAACATGGACACTAATGAAAATTTAAGCAATAAAAAATTCTCCAAAGTTTTCACAATGACATTTTTTCCAAACTGAGTTCTGTAGTATAACCAACAGGAGACAACTGTGTTCAGTGAATTTGCTGACACCACTCCTGAATTTATTGAATATGTTTCTGGTGTCTTGTTTTTGCACTTTGTAGACGGTCCCTACGCTTCAGTTTCTCCGCCGCCTGCTTGTTCAGGGCAATATTATTTTTCCAGCTCAGATGACGGCTCATATGGATAAAAATAAGGATGTAGTTAGTTGTCTACCTTCCTGAGGTTACAAACTAGTGTTGTTTGTTTTTCTACAACATT
Organism: Thalassophryne amazonica; assembly: GCF_902500255.1. NCBI lineage: Eukaryota > Metazoa > Chordata > Actinopteri > Batrachoidiformes > Batrachoididae > Thalassophryne > Thalassophryne amazonica. The sequence continues at coordinate 93,882,883 of NC_047111.1, forward strand.
TCTCTTAAGGTTATTGAGCTGTTTACCGGAGAGGGAGATTCTGTCCTCTGTGACTTTGACAGGTGGACTGTCCCAGTCAAACTCCTTACCTGACATTGTCCCCGGAGTGGAGCGGGACACACCCAGCGGGACACACCCAGGGGGACCGGGCGCTTCACACCAGAAGTGATAGCTGCTCAGATCACCTCCTCAGGCTGTAGTGATGCCCCCCCCCCCCCCCCCCAAAAAAAGAAAATGGTGATAGGGTTTGCAATCACGATTTACTACGGTAATTGACCCATAAACTGAAAGCCATAAACTACTTAAACTGAAAAAATCTTACATATCATGAATGGTATTCTCGTTTTATGAGACCCGCATTGACGTTTTGGGAGATATTTTTTCAGTATTCACGTTTTGCAATCAATGGTTTGCGGATAATTCACGATTTGCCGCTGATTCATGTTTTGGGGGTTAACCCCCCCCCCCGAAGGTGGACTGGACACCTGCATGGACTCTCGTGAATTGTTGTTGTGTTGTGTTCTGAATTGTAAACCTTTTTGGTAGAAAGGCCTATGCAGTGGGTCACCTCTTTGAGTCTGGTCTACTTGAGGTTTCTTCCTCAATATTATTTTTACCACTGTTGCCAATGTGTATTTGCTCTAGGGGTTGGTAAGTTTAGACCTTACTTGTGTGAAGCGCCTTGAGGCAGCTTTGTTGTGATTTGGCGCTATACGTTTAAACAAAATAAATTGTAATTCAAGAACAGCATGTTGTTTCAGCTGTATGTCTATGATCATCGCCATTTTTTTTTTTACCAGTGACTATGTGTATGTGTTACATTAAAGGTGATTCTGCACATATGAAACTGCAGTGTAATTGTGCAATTGTAGTGACAGTCAATAAGTAAATGATTATTCCCATACCAGGAAAATAATTCCATGTTAATGTCTTTAAGCAGAGATAATTGTGAAACATACTAGTTTCACTTCGATAGCTTAAAATAATCACGCATCAGTTGAAAGTGACCAACACAATTATCTCACAACTATCTCATATCTACCATTATAAGCCATCAAACTTGAATTACTTTCCTTCAGGCACACCTTCATAAGGCATTCTGCCATTGTGTAATGTTTTGGGAACTCCATAAACTGATTTATGACTAGTTATGTTTAAAACATGCAAAAAGCTGTAGAAAACACTTTATAAATATTCATCTGTTTAAAAACAAATACATTTTTTGTTTACTTGAGGAATGTGGAGGAGAATGGGTGTTAACTGTGTTGATAGAGCTATTGTATGTCTTGTATATAGTTTGGGACTTTGTAGATATGTATATTACCATTAAATAGGAAGTAGGATGTTCATAGTGTTTTTGTATTGGTTGCATATAGGGACTGTATTCATATTGTTGGGTATTGAATTGTATTGAATTATGATGATGACATGAAAAAGGGGGTAGGATGAAATAAGTGAAAACGTCTTCCTGCTCCTTTTTGAACATGTAATTTGTAATATTTTAATTTTTGATATTTTTTGCATGTCTTTGTTGAAAAAACAAACAAAACAAAAACCAGAAAATAATGCACAAAAATTTGCATATATCCCACATATTTCTCAGCTAGCTAACAGTGATAACATCAGCATAAGCAAAACGGCAGATTTTTTATTCAGGAATTTGAAAAAAAGAAGTAGAAATTCACTTTCTTTATATGTTTTATTATTCTAACCACAAACCTAACATATTTCTGAATGTTATATGTGAAACTTACATGGTGACTACTTGTAGAAATACATAGAGAATATACACAAAATATAGACGTTGTATATCATACGAAGTGAGTTATGGGAATTCATTAAATAAATCCAGTCTAAATTCCAGTGTTCTGGCATTACTCCTTCAGAGTCAACTGGAAAACATTTCACACTCCCTTCATCTGTTCAGTGACTATTTTATATACAGTATTACTCGGGCAGTGAGCAAAGATTATTTCAACAGTGATGTTGTGAATTATATTTCACACAGTCAGACCATTCAGCACTCACTAATCTGGAAGGATGGTGTGTGGCTGCCTCACATTATTTGTTGTTTTATCAATATTGCTCAGATTGGCATTTGTGCTCTTTGGATCTATTTTCTTGAGTGGCCCCTAAGCTACTGGATTCCAATGAGGGAAATAATAAATAAAAAATAAAAACAGGTGCCAGTCGCTGGCACATATCCGTGAAACTGTTCTGTGTGTTGTGCTGCTGTGAAGACATGTGTCTTTGTGTCCATTTTCCACCATCTGCTCCTGGAAATACTGATACGCTAGATGCACTGGATTCCAACCAATTGTGAAATTCTGGGTCTAATTTACAAACGATGCATTTTGCTGTGGGCCGGCACTGCACCTGTTGTTATGTTGTGGGCACAGATGCATATCCAGCCAGCGCTCCACTTTCAGGCAGCCTCATTCATCATAACTAATTATGCATCTATTAGAATTCTGCATCCACATTGAAATATATGGCAGTATTATGGCAGTCATTCAGGGCATTTTCAGCAAATAATGACAACGGTAAATACAACTTTGTTGTTATAAACATGTAGATAGTACATGTAAATGAAGCAGAGCAGCATGATCTTACAACCCCAATTCCAATAAAGTTGGGATGTTGTGTAAAATGTAAATAAAAACAGAATACAATGATTTGCAAATCATCTTCAACCTATATTCAATTGAATTCACCACAAAGACAAGATATTTAATGTTCAAACTGATAAACTTGATTGTTTTTGTGCAAATATTTGCACATTTTGAAATGGATGCCTGCAACACATTTCAAAAAAGCTGGGACAGTGGTATGTTTACCACTGTGTTACATCACCTTTCCTTCTAACAACGCTCAATAAGCATTTGGGAACTGAGGACACTATTGTGAGTGTCATGATTGGGTATAAAAGGAACTGTTGTGAAAGTGACGTGACACGGACCCACAACAGGGGGCGTTAACGAACGGACAATGGATAAGCCAAAAAGTAACAATTTAATGTTGTGAATCACACAACGATGTACAGACAATAACAATATAGTGACTGTCAGTCATACACCAGGTGACGTGTGGGCAGGCTCGACGATAGAAGATGCCTGGCGAGAGAGAAGCTGGATCCACACAGCTTCCACCACCAACGGAGCTGAAGAACACCGGAGCCGCCAAGCCCTGCGCCCCAGGTGGCCGCTGTCTTCAGCAGTCAGACCCGGTACTGCTGGCAGAGAACAAAGACAGTCCAGATGAGTGTGAGGACGCACACTCAGAAATCCCACAGTCTGTATGCAGTAAGGAGGGAGCACCTCCACCTCCAATCACACACTCGTGTAGCTCCTGATTAACCACTTATCTGGTCTGGGGTGTGAGGCAAAGCCGTCGCTGTCACACCAAATGCCAATCCCACAGATAAGGTAAACACCAGGAAAACGGCTGCAAAAGAAGTTCAGATTATTATTCGACGTTCGAGTCAGCAGAGAAAATTACCTGATTGGTAGTTGATTTCTCGGCGGGGAGGTGGAGTTGCAGTCCGGTCTTTATGGGGGTGGTGATGAGTAGTGGATGAGTGACAGCTGGTACGGATGATGAGTGACAGCTGTCACTCCTGGTCGCTCCGACGCCCTCTCATGCTTGAAGCCCGCACTTCAAGCAGGGCGCCATCTTGTGGTGGTGGGCCAGCAGTAACTCCTCTTCAGCGGCCCACACAACAGGAACATCCTCAAAGGTTTCAGCTGTTCACAAGCAAAGATGGGGTGAAGATCACCACTTTGTGTACAACTGCATGAAAAAATAGCCAAACAGTTTAAGAACAATGTTTCTCAATGTTCAGTTGCAAGGAATTTAGGGATTCCATCATCTACAGTCCATAATATAATCTGAAGATTCAGAGAATCTGGAGAACTTTCTACACGTAAGTGACAAGCCTGAAAACCAACATTGAATGCCTGTGATATTCGATCCCTCAGGCGGCACTGCATTAAAAACCAACATCATTGTGTAAAGGATCTGACCGCGTGGGCTCAGGAACACTTCACAAAACCATTGTCAGTTAACACAGTTCATCGCTACATCTACAGTTGCAAGTTAAAACTCTTCCATGCAAAGCGAAAGCCATTCATCAACAATATCCAGAAATGCCACCGCCTTCTCTGGGCCCACACTCATTTGAAATGGACAGATGCAAAATAGAAAAGTGTGCTGTGGTCTGATGAGACTACATTTCAAATTGTTTTTGGAAATCATGGACGTTGTGTCCTGCGGACAAAAGAGGAAAACGACCATTCAAATTGTTACCAGCGCAAAGTTCAAAAGCCAGCATCTGTGATGGTATGGGGGTGTGTTATTGCCCATGTCATGGGCAACTTACACATCTGTGATGGCACCATCAATAGTGAAAGGTACATCCAGGTTTTGGAGCAACACATGCTGCCATCCAAGCAACGTCTTTTTCAGGGATGTCCCTGCTTATTTCTTCAAGACAATGCCAAGCCACATTCTTCACGTGTTACAACAGCGTGGCTTTGTAGTAAAAGAGTGCAGGTACTAGACTGGCCTGCCTGCAGTCCAGACCTGTCGCCCATTGAAAATATGTGGCGCATTACGAAGCGCAAAATATGACAACGGAGACCCTGGACTGTTGAACAACTGAAGTCGTACATCAAGCAAGAATGGGAAAGAATTCCACCTACAAAGCTTCAACAATTAGTGTCCTTAGTTCCCAAACACTTATTGAGTATTGTTAGTAGGAAAGGTGATGTAACACAGTGGTAAACATACCACTGTCCCAGCTTTTCTGAAACGTGTTGCAGGCATCTATTTCAAAATGAAAAAATATTTGCACAAAACAAAAACGTTTATCAGTTTGAACATTAAATATCTTGTCTTTGTGGTGTATTCAATTGAATATAGGTTGAAGAGGATTTGCAAACCATTGTATTCTGTTTTTATTTACATTCTACACAACGTCCCAACTTCATTGGAATTGGGGTTGTACTTCAAGTGAATAGAAATCACAGCAAACAGCTGTATTTTGCTGAGCACACAGTGGTGCACAGTATACAAATAATGAATGTTTATGAGTTCAATGGTATGAATATTTCATGAGGTGAAAGATGGAACATTCCATCTTTCACCTTGTGAAATATTTGTTCCATTGAAAAGAATGAAAAAACATTAATTATTTGTTTTATATAATGGCTAAAATAGATCCTTGTCATTTGATTTGTGCATTTCAATAAATAAATAAATAAATAAAAAGACTGTGTACTTCCTTGTCAGTAATTTGTCCAGATTTTCATCCTATCTTCATCCTAACAGCTCTTCTTGCCTCTAGGTGGCTTAAGGCATAGAGCAGTTGTTTTTATTTTGTGTGTGTTAGAAGAATTAGCACAGTCAATTAGCTCATTCAAATCAACATCCGTCAGCAAAACAAACTCTGCCATGTTTAGCTAAAATGTTGCCCCCACTAGTGTGTGAGTGGGCAGAGTTTGCAGCATGCAATGGTACAAAACATATGGAACCAAATTTGAATGGTAAGTAGAACCAAATTGCATGCTAAATGCAACACAACACAAATGGGACAAAATCTGTGTATTTCATTAAAAATGGAGTTACTGTGTTTTGCATCTGAACGCTTCTGTCTGTCTATCTCATAATCTAATTTTATTTCCATTGCTAGTGGTATTAGGAGTGTAGATTTGACCTTTCATTGCAAATACTACTACTACTACGACTACTATAACTGATTTTACAAATTTCAACAAACATACTATATATTTGAATTTCTTTGTTTCAAGCTGTCATACCTACAACAATACTACTGCACCTACAACTACTAATACTAGCATTACTAATTTTAATAAACATACAATATATTTTAATTTCTTTGTTTCAAGCTATCATACCTACTACAATACTACTGCACCTACAACTACTAATACTAATATTACTCATTTTAATAAACATACTATCCATCCATCCATCCATCCATCCATCCATCCATCCATCCATCCATCCATCCATCCATCCATCCATCCATCCATCCATCCATCCATCCATCCATCCATCCATCCATCCATCCATCCATCCATCCATCCATCCATTTTCTTCCGCTTTATCTGGAGTCGGGTCACGGGGGCAGCAGCTCAAGCAAAGCCGCCCAGACCTCCCGATCCACACACACCTCCCCAAGCTCCTCCGGGGGAACCCCACGGCGTTCCCAAGCCAGCCAAGAGATGTAGTCCCTCCAGCGTGTCCTGGGTCTTCCCCGGGGCCTCCTCCCAGTGGGACGTGCCCGGAACACCTCTCCAGTGAGGCGTCCAGGGGGCATCCGGAAAAGATGTCCGAGCCACCTCAACTGACTCCTTTCGACATGGAGGAGCAGCGTCTCGACTCCGAGCTCCTCCCGAGTGACCGAGCTCGTCGCCCTATCTCTAAGGGAGTGCCCAGCCACCCTGCGGAGGAAACTCATCTCGGCTCGACCATAGGTGAGGATCGGAACGTAGATCGATCGGTAAATCAAGAGCTTTACCCCCCTACTCAGCTCTCTCTTCACCATGACGGTCCGATACAGCGACCGCATCACTGCAGATGCTGCACCGATCCATCTATCGATCTCACGCTCCATCCGTCCTTCACTCGTGAACAAGACCCCGAGATACTTAAACTCCTCCACTTGAGGCAAGGACACTCCACCGACCTGAAGAGGGCAAAGCACCTTTTTCCGGTCGAGAACCATGGCCTCGGATTTGGAGGTGCTGATTTTCATCCCGGACGCTTCACACTCGGCTGCAAACCGCCCCAGTGCATGCTGAAGGTCCTGATTTGACGAAGCCAACAGAACCACATTGTCCGCAAACAGCAGAGACGAGATTCTGTGGTTCCCAAACCAGACCCCCTCTACACCCTGGCTGCGCCTAGAAATTCTGTCCATAAAAATAATGAACAGAACTGGTGACAAAGGACAGCCCTGGTGGAGGCCAACATGCACTGGAAACAGGTTTGACTTACTACCCGCAATGCGAACCAAGCTCCTGCTGCGGTCGTACAGGGACCGGATACCCCTTAGCAAAGGATCCCGGACCCCATACTCCCGGAGCACTCCCCACAGGGTGCCCTGAGGGACACGGTCGAACGCCTTCTCCAGATCCACAAAACACATGTGGACTGGTTGGGCAAACTCCCATGAACCCTCGAGCACCTGATGGAGCATGTAAAGCTGATCCAGTGTGCCGCGACCAGGACGAAAACCACACTGCTCCTCCTGAATCCGAGGTTCGACCATCGGTCGAATTCTCCTCTCCAGTACTCTGGAATAGACCTTACCGGGGAGGCTGAGGAGTGTGATCCCCCTATAGTTGGAACACACCCTCCGGTCCCCCTTCTTAAACAGAGGGACCACCACCCCGTTCTGCCAATCCAGAGGCACTGGCCCTGATCGCCACGCGATGTTGCAGAGGCGTGTCAGCCAAGACAGCCCCACAACATCCAAAGACTTAAGGTACTCAGGACGGATTTCATCCACCCCAGGAGCCTTGCCACCGAGGAGCTTTCTAACCACCTCGGTGACTTCTGCCTGGGTAATGGATGAGTCCGCCTCTGAGTCCCCAGTCTCTGCTTCCTCTTCGGAAGACGTGACGATGCGATTGAGGAGATCCTCGAAGTACTCCTTCCACCGCTCGACAACATCCCCAGTCAGGATCAACAGCTCACCACCCGCACCGTAAACAGTGCTGGTGGAGAGCTGCCTCCACCTCCTGAGGCGTCGGACGGTTTGCCAGAATCTCTTCGAGGCCGACCGATAGTCCTCCTCCATAGCCTCCCCGAACTCCTCCCAGACCCAAGTTTTTGCCTCTGCGACCGCACGGGCTGTGGCACGCTTGGCCTGCCGGTACCTGTCAGTTGCCTCTGGGGTCCCACCTACCAACAAAGATAAGTAGGACTCCTTCATCAGCTTGATGGCATCCCTTACTTCCGGTGTCCACCACCGGGTTCGGGGATTGCCACTGCGACAGGCACCAGAGACCTTGCGACCACAGCTATGAGCAGCCGCATCGACAATGGAGGTGGAGAACATGGTCCACTCGGACTCCATGTCTCCAACCTCCCCCAGGATCTGGAAGAAGCTCTCCCGGAGGTGGGAGTTGAAGACCTCCCTGACAGAGGGTTCCGCCAGTCGTTCCCAGCAGACCCTCACGATACGTTTGGGCCTGCCAGGTCTGACCGGCTTCCTACCCTCCCAGCGGATCCAACTCACCACCAGGTGGTGATCAGTCAACAGCTCTGCCCCTCTCTTCACTCGAGTGTCCGAGACACGTGGCCGAAGGTCAGATGATACGACTACAAAGTCGATCATCGACCTCCGGCTCAGGGTGTCCTGGTACCACGTGCACTTATGGACACCCTTGTGCTCGAACATGGTGTTCATGATGGACAAACTGTGACTAGCACAGAAGTCCGACAACTGAACACCACTTGGGTTCAGATCGGGGAGGCCGTGCTGCCCGATCACCCACCTCCAGGTCTCACTGTCGCCGCCCACGTGGGCATTGAAATCCCCCAGGAGAACAATGGAGTCCCCAGTCGGAGCGCTATCTAGGACCCCTCCCAGGGACTCCAGGAAGGTCGGGTACTCTGCACTGCTGCTCGGCCCGTAGGCCAAGACAACGGTGAGAGACCTGTCCCCGACCCGAAGGCGTAGGGACGCGACCCTCTTGTTCACCGGAGTGAACTCCAACACTTGGCGACTGAGCTGGGGAGCAATAAGCAATGCGACCCCAGCTCTCCGCCTCTCCCCGTGGGTGTCGCCAGAAAAATGAAGCGTCCAGCCCCTCTCCAGGAGTTGGATACCAGAGCCCAAGCTGTGCGTGGAGGTGAGCCCGACTATCTCTAGTCGGTATCTCTCAACCTCCCGCACAAGCTCAGGCTCCTTCCCCCCTAGCAAGGTGACATTCCACGTCCCAACAGCCAGGGGCTGTGAGCATGGACCGGGCCGCCGGGCCACCCGCCCTCGACCGCCACCCAATCCTCTCTGCACCCGACCCCCATGGCCCCATCTGCAGGTGGTGAACCCACAGGAGGGCGGGCCCACGTTGCTCTTTCGGGCTGAGCCCGGCCGGGCCCCATGGGCTAAGGCCCGACCACCAGGCGTTCGCGCGCGAGCTCCAACCCCAGGCCTGGCTCCAGGGTGGGACCCCGGCTCCGCCATACCGGGCGACGTCTTGGTCCTTGATCTTTTACTGGTCATGGAGGTTCTAAACATACTATATATTTGAATTTCTTTGTTTCAAGCTATCATACCTACAACAATACTACTGCACCTACAACTACTAATACTAATATTACTCATTTTAATAAACATACTATATATTTCAATTTATTTGTTTCAAGCTATCATACCTACAACAATGTTACTGCACCTACAACTACTAATACTAATATTACTCATTTTAATAAACATACAATATATTTCAATTTCTTTGTTTCAAGCAATCATACCTACAACAATGTTACTGCACCTACAACTACTAATACTAATATTACTAATTTTAATAAACATACTATATATTTCAGTTTCTTTGTTTCAAGCTATCATACTTATAACAATACTACTGCACCTACAACTACTAATACTAATATTACTCATTTTAATAAACATACTATATATTTCAGTTTCTTTGTTTCAAGCTATCATACCTATAACAATACTACTGCACCTACAACTACTAATACTAATATTACTAATTTTAATAAACATACTATATATTTCTTTGTCTCTAGCTGTTGTAATACTACTATTACTACTACCAGCACCACTTGCAATAACAGTTATTCATTAATTCAGTCATTCATTTTCTATTCCGACTTACTCCAATCAAGGCTCACAATGATAATAATAATAATAATAATAATAATAATAATAATAATAATAGTACACTCTAAAACCTGACAAGTTGAGTTACGATTTCCTCATTTTTTTAAGTAAAGCAATTATACTTTTAGTATAATTGCTGCTAACAGCAACAACACAATAATATTAATTATAATAATTGTTATTACGTATGTCTGTCACGTTTATCTAGTTCTGCGTGGTTGGATGTGATATGTTGCTCTTTTTATGGTATGTTGTTTTTATGATTTGCTGAAGAGATGCTGCTAAAATGAAGTTTCATTGTGTACACAATGAGAATAAAGTTCTATCTATCTATCTATCTATCTATCTATCTATCTATCTATCTATCTATCTATCTATCTATCTATCTATCTATCTATCTATCTATCTATCTATCTATCTATCTATCTATCTATCTATCTATCTATCTATCTATCTATCTATCTATCTATCACAAGTATTATTATCATTATTATTATTTCTACAGCGGTTCCTGGCTGTACTGTGGCCCTGTGAACAGTAGGGGGAGCGCGAACATGCTCAGACAACAAAGGGGCTTTCTGGGGTTCTCAGATGCCACAAAAAGAACTATAAACTGAAAAGTGGATTATCCAGTCTCATTTAATAAATTATGTTAATTCACATCAACTGTCTGTCAAGTTACAAGATTATCACTGTAATATGTTGACATTAAGACATCAGGCTTTAATCATTTACTTTGTAATGCACTTAAAATGTCACGTGCGCCTCGCCAGAGGTCGTATGGATACAAAATTGATTTTTGCCGTCAATAGAAGAAGCGCAAAGATGCCGCAGTGTGGATAAAGTTACATATAATGAGTCGTCCCCCCCCTGTAGAACTGGGCTGGGACTCTTTGTGTTTTCAAGAAGACACAGTGAAAGTACATCTATATAAAATGATTCAAATGTAATATATGTTGGACATATGTGAGGGATTTTGGACCTTTTTGATTACAGTAATAAACATTTGCAAAACAGTTAAAGCTTGGCGTGTGCACCACTGACTTATTGCCTCTGATATATATTTCAATGACCTCTCATTCAAATGTGTTTCCAACGTGTCATCTCTTTAGTTTTGATTCTTTTTCTGTGGTTTTCTTCACTAGAGAGTGAGCGTGACGCGCAGGGCTGCTGGAGCCTGGTGTTGAGAACCCATGTGGTTAAATGGTTCCTGACTCGCAGGAATCTCCCGCAGCACAAAAAATCCTCTCTGACTTGAGTGGAGAGAAAAGCCAAAACCAGCAGCTCCAGTTCGCACAGACGCGCGGCGCCTTCATCCAACGCGCAGCGCCAACCTGACCCAAAAACGAGAAAAGAACAGAACAGAAAAAAAAAAAACCCTGAAAGCACTCAAAGAGGGCTATCTGCCGGACGACTATTGAGGAAAAGCTTCTCCGAAGCGGGGACTTTTAACAGATCACAGATGAATCCGGCCAAGTTCTCGGCGTGTGGAAGTGGGGAGTTCTGCACTGGAGCAGAAGTGGATTAATACGCGCCAGCGATGAACTTTAATGAGAGATAATCCACTTTTTCATTCTGAGCAGTATCATCTGGACTCGCCGCCGCTGATCTCCAATCAGTTTAAGTTGTCTCAAATTTGGATCGAAGCGCATCTGTAACGGCGGATTCCTGCGTTTCCAGCTGCTTGAATGATGCCTGCCTGCTCCACGGGACTTTATTGTCTGCTGGCATTTCTGCACGTCTGTTCAGGTATCACAGGAATTTTCTGCCATTATTTGTTCCTTTCTTGTTTCTGAGCTTAGGAAGTTTTCAAATAAGATAATTTTGATGTCAAATATGAGATAATGAGTAAGATGAGGGTGATGTGGCACTTTGCTATGTCGTCCCTGACCCACGCTGCTCACAGAAAAATGACCCACGCAGCTTTATTCCCACATGCACAGGCGGCTCTAGGGTGGGGTTCCATGGGGGCTGTGAATGGTCGTTTAGAAGAATACATCTATGGTTAGACATCACCTATCATCTTTTGTCATGACCTTTGACAATGGGTCACCTTGAAAGGTCAACCTTAAAATCAAATGTGAAAGTGACCCACAACCACATATTATGGTGACACTGAATCACAAAGTATCAGTATGAATCAGTGTTCAATATGTAAAGTGAGGGTGTTGCACTCTCTGAGTGTCCGTTCTAGTTTATTATTCCACTGGCTTCTGTATGCTGATGTGATTAAAAATGCATTGTTTCCTTGTGAAACAACCGTGTCAGGCACCTGAAGTCGGGTAAGAGATAGTGAAATAGAATAGCACTGCCTACAGGTGACTGGCCTCGATTGTTGTTCGTTGTCAGCTGTGTCATTCTGCTGTTGTTCAGTCTGCAAGTTTCCTCAAGTTTTCCAAAGTTGAATTTGTATCCTGACAGACAATTGATTGTTGTGATTTTCAAATAACTTAGTTATCATACCCGTGTGCATGAACAATGTCAGGGCTACAGCTGCCTGACATTTGGTCCCAGTGATCTTGACCTTCACCTAAATGACTGACCTCTGGCTGTCTGTGCTATATTTCATCCAAATCTGGTTGAAACTTAAATTCCTTAACCTTGACCTTGCCAAAATGAATTGTTTAAGGGCAATATGGGGCAACCTTCACTGACATTCCAAGTTTGGTAGAAATCAGTAAACTGATGTGGGAGGATTAGGTCAACAAACAAAGAGGCAGTCATGACCTTGGCTTCAGTGACTGACCTTTGACTGAGCTTGTTAGGCAGTTCAGGAACCTACATCCATACATTTATTTTTGTGAATTATTGATCTTTGAATTTACTGTAAAGCACTTTGGACACCATCTGGCTGCTATAAAGGGCTTTAAAAATAAATATTGATTGATACGTGTGTCAAGTGTTGTGCAAAGTGAAAACTGGAGTGAAAAACCTAAATGTTAATTTTTGATCCTAATGACCTTGACCCCAATGATTGACCTTTGGTAAATCTGACTTTCCCTGGGCAATTCCAGAACACATATACATAAGTGTGTGTGGGGGTGGTGGTGGTGGTGGGGAGAATCAGTATTTTGACATTTGACCCCCAATGATCTTTTGGGGCAATTTTGGAATTGACCTTCACTCACATACCACTTTTACTGGAATTCAGCAGCTTTCTTCAGCTGTCTTGTGTGTACAGCAAAACTTGCATAATGGATTCAGGTGGACCAGCGAATTTTGTCCATTAAAATACAATATTTGCTATATGTGTAAATGGACAAAATCCACTATATGTATAAAACGGACAAAATTCCCTATATGTATAAAATGGACAAAGTCTGTTTTGCATGTAATAGATTAGTTACAGTCAGGAGGTGCTGAACGACCTACGGGGAATCCCCAGCACCAATTAGGCTTACATATTTCCTTGATTAAGTGCCTGACCTTGAATCGGGACCTGCCTCATTTAATGGCTGGGTCAAAACTTTGAAAAAAATAAATGCCTGCCTTAAATAAGAGCCAGGCATTATGTGCATTAAAAAGACTACATTTTGGTCAAGACACTCTTTTGTTTAAGTCTGCTGTGGACGGCTACCTTAAAATCCTGAAGCCTGATTTTTGCTAATACAACCCCATAACTCCGTGGCCATGTGTCGACGTGCACATGACCCATTTAAGGGTGATTCTTAGACTACGGGCACTTATTATGTCCTTTGATCATATTGTATGAAAAACAGAAAAAAGGGGAAATTTCACACTTTTATAGTTATCTTTACAATGAAAGTGTGTTAAGAAATTTGTTCTAGTAGTCTATGATGACTTTTTTACCTTTTTTTCAGCATCATTATATGCAAATATTGCCGTTTTGTGCTTGTCCCACACCCAGACCTTTGATCTTCAATGATAAAAATGAATGGTAAAGAAACGTATTTTCTAATGTTTTAAAATATCTCGGAATAAAATATCAGTAAAATAATCGAAACATAATTTGGGTATTCAATGTCATACAACTGTTGTGATTTTTTTAAACAAAATGTAGTTGTCCCACACTATTGCCGTAATTTCCACCACAACACTGTAATGTCCCTTTAAACAGTTTGTATGAAAGATTGTTTGGGTAGTTTCTATGGAGATAAACAGTGACATCAGAGCACATGTATATAGCGCCAAATCACAACAAACAGTTGCCCCAAGGCGCTTTATATTGTAAGGCAATGGTGTGGTGGAAATTACATTTACAAGGCCAATAGTGCCCGTAGTTAAAGAATCACCCTTAAAGTTTTCTGTCATGTCTTAATGCAGTTTATCACAGGAACAGTAGCTATTTCTGGATCAATTTGTCCCTCAATGAGCTCCATTTCTTTATACAATCATCAACCTCCAAACCAACGTTATGCTACGAGCAAATTTTCCTCCATGAATTTCAGGTCATTTGAGTGTCTTTGTAGTTTTTACACTCCGTGTTGTACAGTTGGTCATATTTGCGGACTTTTCTACCAAAAGTTCCTCTATTTGATCCATGACCAAAATGTAATTGGCGTGTGCACCGCAAAAATGTTTGAAAATATGACGAGAGGAAAGAGTGAAACTGCAAAGTGACTTCACTTGCTATGGAGAGAAGGTTTGCAGCCATGTACAGGGCTCTGATCTAAAGCAGTTGTCTTTGGTTCATCACACCCAGGGATATGTGTGACACTTAGCACCATTTTACAATGCAGGCAGCAAGCAGCATTTTGTTAATAATCGCCGGCCTTGAATAAAGACCTGCTCCATTTAGGTGCTCGGTCTGAGCACGGTTTGAAAAAATAAACACCCGTATTTCCCGTATACTTTCCTCGACTTGGCTAGTGTCAGTGCCGAACTTAATTTCGTAGCTCTGTTGCAACTGGGCACACCCAGACTGCTCTGTCTGGTACATGTGAGGGGTTTTTAATGGGAATACATTGCGATGGGATGGGAAGTTATACAAAATCTGGTATATACAGTGTTTATTACATGGAAAACCATACAAGGCAATGGGACTTTTACGTTTGTCCTGTGAGTGTCGGTATCCGATCTATCTGATGACGGTTTAGGTGAATTTTACTGTAGTTGAAATTGACTTGGAAATGCTTATTTGCACATTTTCTCCATGTTCTGTCAGCACATCATGAAATAATTATGCCAACACTGCACCCCAGCAAATCAAAGAAATCCACTGCCCTGTTGCCTTTCAGTAATACACACACTCACACTCACTCTCTCTCTCCATCTCGTGGTGCAGATGAACCACCACATTAAGTGTGTGAGGGTTTGATGAGGCAGTGTGGTGTTTTATGCATATGAATGATCCTGACATGCCCAAAGGCACTGTGAGGGGTCACAGTGGTGCAGATTATCATCCAGTCTTCAGTGGGAGCTGCAGACGTCACATGATCTGCAGGTGAATCAGGAACAGAGACTTCTCTGTGACTGGTGTGAAGCTCTAAAGTGCAGCAGTAAGGGGAAAAAAGTCTAAGTGAAATTAAAGGTGACATCCATGCAGCGTTAGACACTGATGATATCTGCTTCAAGGTTCCAGGTTTTTAAGTTAAAAGTGGTGGAAAATTTCATGTTAAAGTTGCTACAAATAAAATTTTAAAGTAGTTCACAATTTTTTTTCTACATACAGTCCAGAGGTAGTGGTGTAATGCCGCCCTCTGCAGCGAACGAAGAAACATTCCCTCTGTGTGTGTGCCAGTCTGAGCTGTTCTTTTCCTTGTCTTCACTGTTGGACCAGCCTTGCATATTTATTTAGTGCATGAGTCCAAGCCTGTGAAACAGTTGCCTGTGCCCCAGATGATTTTAACATTCCAAAGTGGGCCCTGGTGTTCTTAATTTTGGGAATAAAAGGGAGGAATCTATTTTGCATGCCAGTGCATACACACACATGCAAAACGAGGAGCTGTCTGTTGGAAGCGTTTATAGTGCTCTTAACTAAACGCATGCTATCTTCAACACTGGATAAGACTTACATTTTTCTTGATAGTTTTAAAATTTGATTTATTTATTCTTTGCACATGATTGAGCAGAATTCTTTCAGATACTCACTGAACGTCTCAGCACTGCAGTTCGAGCCAAATGAGGTACAAATGTACACTGTGGCGTTCGTGTGTGTCTGTGTGTGTGATTTCACAGTGTCATCTTCACACCAGATCTTACAGGGATTTTATTAATTTAGATGCTACGGCTGATTTAACACTGGGATAGCTGCCAGGCACACGTGGCTGTCCTTGAAAACAGTCCCACCTTACAGGTAAATTACAATCACAGTGATTGCATGTTTTTTTTTCCTCCAACACACTACTGTTTAATATACACCAGCTCAGTCTTACTCTGATATTCCCAGCTGTAGACTAAAACCAGATGATATGAATTATTCAAATGTTGATCTCTTTCACTTTTTGACAGCCTCTCTTATTTTTCTGGTTTTGTTTGGCAGTGCTTCCACAGTTGTGACAAACCCTCCTTTAGTTGTATCCATTTGCAAGAGAAACAAAAGAGTAATTGTAAAATTTGTGGTTAAGGTCAATTAATTTCTGACTCAGCTGTGTAGCTCAATATCTCTATCAGCCAGCAGAGGAGACCAGACGTTATGTGAGTACTCCCTGTCTGTTTAACATATCTCAAAAAAGAAATGCAAGACCATAAAAAAAACTTTACCAGTTGTAGGTTTCTGTGGATGTGATTGAGGAAACTGGGAATAAGGCAACTTTGCCAGTTGTGTCAGTTATGGAGGTGGTGGAGTGGAGCAGAGAAGGGTTTTAATACAAGAGAATAGATCAAATCTGAACCCAAATTGGACCTTGGTCTGTGACCTTGACCCTTAAATGATTTCTTTCATAATCAAATTGCTTTGCCTTTCTGCCAAGTTTAGTCCAAATTGGATGAAAACACAAAGAGGTATTTTGTTCACACATGGACAGATACATATGGCTGAAAGCAATACCCCCCCACACACTACCTCTGTATATGTGTGTGTGTGTGTGTGTGTGGGTAATAATGACAAAAATAAATCCATTTTATGTCATGTGAATGGCGTGAACTTGCTCGTGAAGTGTATATGGAAAATTGGGTGCATTATAACACTGACTCCGTTAGAGAATTGTGGGGTTCTTGTTGGGGTTGACAGCCCATCAGCTCCCATTCTAGAGTTGCTTATGCTCTTTGTGACAGTGGTGTTACTAGTTTCATAAATTACATCGAGAGGTAACATGTTTTCTTAGAAAACTAAAACTACAATGAAACCTTGGAACTCATTCTATTAAAAAAACAGTTAAAGTTATATAGAGAACAAAATGTACAACTACCCCAGTTTGACCAGTCCGTATTTAATCTTTGCATAATAACTATGTAAAGCTTAAATGGGATGGCAATAGCTCAGTTGGTAGAGTGACGGATAGGTCTGCGGTTTGAATCCGGCTCCCAACCAGTCAAAAATCAGCATATTGCTGTTGTGTCCTTGGGCAAGACACTTAACTCACCTTACCTGTGTATGAATGAGGCGGTGGTCGGAGGGGCCGTAGGCACAGAATGGCAGCCACTCTTCTGTCAGGTTGCCCCACTAGTAGCTTACCACCACCAATGTGTGTGAGTAAATGAATAATGCAACTTGTAAAGCGCTTTGGGTGTTTTGAAAAGCACTCTATAAATCCAAGTCATTATTATTATTAACTATGTCACTGATAATTTGATGATGTACAATAATCTAAATGATTGCCACTAGCAGGAGGCGCACATGTCAAGATGAAATTGTCCTTTTCATAACACAGATACTCATTATTCATCCCAAGAGTAATGATGTGGCTTTATTCTCTGTTCAGCCTGCTTTGTTGATGGTCTGTAAAAAATGGTTTAAATAAGGAATTGAGGGAAAATAAAATACCTCCCCCTGCTGTCTGTCTTTGCTAAGATGGTCGTATTAGCCAAGCTCACATGGATACTAATTGAGGTCCTTTGAGACCTTTTAAAGCTTAGGTCTATCTCAAACCGCTTGGGTCCACATGTTACCGTGGTGAAATAAAACAAAAGACGCATTCCATTACTGCTGTGTGCAAATATTCTGATAGAAACCATCTGACCGAGACGCCGGAATGGCATACTGGAGTTAGTCGAAAACAGGTTGTTGTCAACTGACATGTAGGGGTTCAAGAGTTTGATGAGTGGGATCCTAAACAATGTACTGTAGTTGCTGTAGAATACTTTAGTGTAATTATTGCTTGATTGGGGGAGCTGGTCTGCCATGGATCCCTGTAGTCTTTGTGAAGTTGACAGTGATGGGCAGAGTCCCAGTGCTAATGAGCAGTTCTCCACCATGGATGATGGAACGTCTTTCTGCACCAACAACCCTGTTTTTGTTGGCTGGAATTGACAGAGTCCTTCTGTTCCATCCTTAGAGATATATTATAACTAATATGCTTATTGGTTTGAGAGACTGGTAGCATGTTTTTGAAAACATAGGTGTGATTGGTCCATCTGATACGTCGGCCGCTATTGGCTATCACACCACGCTGTGTGAAAGGCTGTGGCGTAACTGCCGAAAATGTAAGTTGGTTCCACTCCTCCAGAGACTGTGGTACCAGTGCTACATTGTAAACAAAGGTTGCAGCCAATCAGTGAACGGCGTGTCTCAGCCAATAAGCAAAATGTCAGAATCCTGACTAAAAGTCACGTGACAAAATAACCCAATACCGACTCCTTTGCCTTGGCTGGAGGAGTGGAACCAACTTAGTTGGTACTGGAAAACATATTTGAAAACCCAGGTGTGAGGACAGTTTTGCCCTGTTAGCCTAGCCTAGCCTAGCATAGCATAGCATCAATTCTGGCAGGATTGATGAACAGTTAATGAACAGTTTCTGTTTATGGGTAATTCTTTTTCTTTAAGGGTAAGCAATTATCTGTGCTTTCTGTGCATGGAAATTTGTCTGCATTTCTCATAGGGCGATGATTGCACACTTTTCTCCCAGTGTGATATATCATGATACTTGGGTGCTGATTCAATACATATTCTTGTGAAATGTGATTCTACAAGTATCACAATTTGATATCACAATATGCTATGATTTTTGTTTGCTTTTTGAATAAAAAATCTTGAGACTGAATGGCATAAATCATATTTGCAAAAGCAACTGGGCAGCACAGTCTCGTTTGAGGGCGGGTGCTAAAGGGGTAAAATATGACCCATATGACGGAATTTCTGTACTTACGGGGACAGAAACACGGCACTTTCTCTGGTTTTTTGGGCAAACTACACACAAACAAAGTGAAAATGCAAAGAAAAAGTGACGATGCGGTGGAAAGTGGACATGTGTTGTGGTTTGTCTATGACTCGGAGCTCAAACGTTTCAAGGCGATTGTGCAGGCGAGGGAACATAGCTACTCTGGTTAGCTGTGTAGGCTAACACTTACCAACATGACCTCTCACATTTTCCTTGTCGTCCCTTCTCCACTGGGAACTAAAAAAAAACCCCTGCAATTTTCGCGACTGCTTCGATGATTGCAACAGAAAATAAAAAAGTACACCATATTGCCGTGTGAAGTTATGCTGTGTATATATTGCGCAATGCCAGCAGCTGTCCCCAAAAGTGGTCAAACCTCACAATATCAGCCAGGGTTCAAACGAGACTGCACTGATCTATTCTGATCCATTAGCCACATGAAATTCCATCATGGTGGCCATTTTTTCAAGATGGTCACCAATCCACATGTTGGGAGCTGGTTTACCCATTTTCCCGTGTGAAGTTATTCTGTGTATATATTGTGCAACGGGAGCGGCTGTCCCCATAAGTGGTCAAATCCTACGATATCACACAGGGTTCAAATGAGACTGCGCTGACCTATACATATCACTTAAAAAAATGTTGTTAATTTATTTAGGAGAGCTGTACCTCATATTTGGTAATTAAATAATTAAAATTCTTTTGTAAGCAACCTGCCAATGTATCTTCCACAACCCCAGACTTGCAGGCATAAAAGTGGTAACAGTTTGCAATAGATTCGGGTAATCTATACTTAAATTGGTATATCGCGATATTTGCCACAACTCATCAGTGGCCTGCAGCGGGTTGAGCAACAGAGTTCATGGCCAGGACACTTGGCTACAGTGGGGCAGGATGCATTTTTGCATTTTCCACAAATGGTCAGCAAAACTGCTTCACATGCAAATAAAGACTCACCTCAATCCTTAATGTTTGAACTCTGGCTATTCATAAGTGTGCAGTTTGATTTCTGGGAATATTTGTCACAGTTCACCATTTATTTATTTTTTAACATGTCTGTTTGAAGCAGTCGTGATGTCATCCAATACTCAAAAGCTGGTCTACAATAAACACATTCTACTGAATGAAAGTGGTATTTCAAGTATATCCTTTCCATCTTATATATAAACATCTGAATTAGAATTTTTAACAATTCTTGATTTTAAAAATTGATTCTAATATTGTAAAAATAAATATCGCAATATCATGAGTATTGAGTTATTTTTCCCACCCCAAATTTCTGAACATTTAATGTAAACAACAAGCTCTTCCATCTACTCAAGTCACTGATCCAAATGCAACATTAACTTCAACCAGTCAGCTTCTTTTGATGCGGGGCAGAGATGACGCATCGAGTTTGGTGGGCTTCACGTCAGTACCATCAAAAAAACCACTGCATTGCTTGATTAACCATAATTCTTTGCTCTGCTTTGGTGAACCACAGTATGGTCATGTTGGCCCTCTTGTTTTTTTTTTTTTGTGGATGTTCAGTCTCTGCTTCATTTATTTTATCAGGATCAGCTGTTGTACACAAAGGCGTGCTTCTGTTTTTCTGTCACCACAAAAATGGTCCTGTGTGCATCTGAATGTGTTACCATCTGTTTGTAGTTTGTTGTTGTTGGTGGTGAAGTTTTGTTAGTTAAAATATTACACAAAATTGTGTTTCACTCTGGCTCAGTTGTTATTCATAAACCAGATGGAGTTGCACACCTGGATTCAATAATTTATGAAATATGTTTCACCATTGTGGAATTAGTATTGCACCATTTTTTGGCCTCTACCCTCAAAAGGTAGGGTGGGGATGGGGTGGGGTGTGTCACCATGGCTTGGTCCTTTGAGAGCTGTTGGATCTCTCTGCAACCTCTAAGTGCTCTTGGCATCTTTTACAGGCTTATAGAAACTTTGGCACAAAGCAGTTTTTCATTGCAGTGGCTGGAAGCAACTCTTTTTTTTCCCTCTTCTTCCTCTCACTCATCACCCGTTTGAGATTCACAGCTGAACTTTGGAGGCAGGGTTTGTATTCATTTGTTGAAAGATCTCAGCGATCCAAGTATTTTAACCTTAAAGCTGCAGGTTCAAAGTTAATGTTGCAGTTGATGGAAAGTGGAAACGTGGAATTGGAACTTCCAACTCAGAAAAGTACACCTAATAAATCTAGTCTAAATCCCAAGTAAAAATATTAACTGTAACATTAGTACTGACAATTGACGCAGTAGACCTGTGTCAGTGTTGCTTTAACCTGCAGTAGACATCCAGAAAAAATGTGTTAAGATTGTATTCAGAGTTTATCCTAACAGGACAGATAGAATGTCATTTTTAGCACTTTTAGTCACAGTTAAACTCTACTATTTTTCTTCTGCTCCATGATGCCAACACTAGCATACCAGTGCAATTTGACCCCAAGATGGAATGCTGGGGAACTGACTTTCCAGTATGTCATGTGCGGCAAACCAGTCATGTCAGTGTTAAATTAACACTAGTAATTGTCCATATGTGGACTCTTTTTTACAGTCTTAAATGAACATTTTTACTAAGATCCCAGATGATGAATGCTAAATTGTGCGGCCAATCCAGACTACTGAGTGTTGGGTTGGAGACAGTTTGATTTTGCTAAGACTAATTGGACACAGCAGTATGTAAATAAGGATGAATTCATTATTCTTTTTTAAATTCTGTGTATGAGGAGGTAGCAGCCTCTATGCTGCTGAAAGAGCAGTCTGTCAAATGAAATAAGATAATGCTGAGACAAAATACAGACACCATTAGCACCCACGAAAATTCCTTTTGACCTTGATAAAATGTGTTGCTTGTGCAAACGTAACCAATTTGCATGTTCCCTCCCACAATTTTGTGCACTCAGGTGGACAAACCCCCAGTTGCATATTTGTGAAGGCAAATGCACTAAATGGGCAATACACACTATTCTGAATATATGAAAGACGTAGTCTTCAATGTGCACAGTTATGCAAATAATGAATGTTTATGAGTGCAATCCTAACTGGAAGACAGTCCGTGAACTAAACACAAAATGGGGAACCACGAAGCATTCCACCCGCTGTCGTGAGGAACACACACCATAAAAACCACCACATTTTATTGAATCCCTCTTATCAAGTGGACAATACAAGTATGAACCATCTGTTCCTCTGTATATGACTCATGGTCACAGACCATGACAACGGACTGAGCAACAGAGTTCATGGACAGAACACTTGGCTACAGCAGGGAAGGGTGGCCCCCAGCCCACTGCTTGTTTGCATTTTCCACAAATGGTCAACACAACTGCTTCACATACAAATAAAGACTCACCTCCATCCTTAACGTTTGCCACTCTGGCTATTCATAAGCACGCAATTTGATTTCTGGCAATATTTGTCACAGTCCTCTTATTGAATCCCTCTGTAGATGACCCATGGTCACGGACGTACAGTCATGAAATGACATGAATGAAGCAGTGCACTCTCATTATGTCTTATTACATCCAGCTGGGTATATAAATAATTAATACAATCACAACACTGGTAGATGAGATATTGGTGTAGAATTAGTGAAAAATCACTGGGTTGATCTAAAAAATAAATAGAAGGGGACCCAATACAGAACCGTACAGTTAAATAACCCTGGTTAAATAAAAAATAAATGGCACTCACAGGATTTAAACCTGCAGTTTACAAAAGCTCTGATTAACAAACAGAAACTTTACCACTGCACTGTAATTGCTGTCTTATAACAGGAGCGTGAAATGCTTAAAATCAACAAGGAGATAAACGTATGCTTTCAAAAAAGAGAAATTAGACAAAGTATGGACACGCGTGTTGGGCTCGCCCACAGCCTACCGAGGTACGGTGCGTGCGGCCGCTGCAGACCCGCGCAAAGGCGAAAGGTGTTTTATGTATTTCCACGCGCCTCACGGAGGAAAGTTGTAAGTTCATGTCCTTCAAAACACAGTACGTGTTCCCCAGCTGGGACGTCCAGGAGCAGAGATCTCAACAGCAGCTGCTGTTGGCAGCCACCCCGTCCATTCAGCACCCAGATGAATGTGTCACTCTCTGTTTCTGTGTTATGTGGTCATTCATTTTAGTAATTTGTTATGTAATTGCGTATGTAGGTATTGTCATAATTAACAGGTGTATGAAGCGTTGGAGGCAGCTCCGATTTTTCATGAATGGCATGTAATTCCTCCTTCATGTGCTACTCGGCTTCAATCGTGTTATGTGTTAAGGGGCACTAAAAATGTTTCATGAGGTGAAAGATGGAATGTTCCATCTTCCCATTCCATCATAGAAATATTCTTTCCATTGAACAAATGAAAAAACATCCATTATTTGTTTTATATAACACCAAAATAGATCCTTGTCATTTGATATTTTATTAATTTATAAACAAGAGAAAAGGGACTTACGCCCTTCCTGGTCCTACGGTGTCTGCCAAAGCTTGGTAGTGAGAACGAGATACCCTGTCTCACCCAGGTGCCAACTGACGGGGCCTGCTGTGCCCCAGTGGCCCCTCGCAAGCTCCGAGCTGCAGCTGGACCAACCCGACCTGCTTGGCTCTGCCTGCAGCAAACACTGCTTTCTCAGGAACCCCCCCCCCCCCCCCCCGACTTGCTCGAGCCCCCTCTGCGCATCCAATCTTCCTGTCCATTACCTAGCGAGTCTGACCACTGTGTTGGGCTGCTATTTGTTTTTAAGCTAAGCACCGTCATCGCTAGTATGAACGTGCAGCGGCGTGCAATGGTACAAAATGGACGGAACCAAATTTGCAGGCTAAATGGAACCAAAATTGCATGGTAAATGGAAAACAATGGCAAAATGGATGAATGATCAATATCACGTGACATACAAACCACCAATCAAATGACAAGGATTTATTTAGGCGTTATATAATAAATCAGCATGCACATTTTAATACACAAAAACCTTTAGTAAATCAGGTCCTGACCATGTTTAATTTAACACTGGAAAGAAGGGACACATATAGACAGTTTCAACATCGCTAACGTAACACTGGTGATTTTTGCAATTTTAACCGATATGGTTCGAAATTCACATTTTTTTCCAGACAAGGTGATGTTTGAGCATATTGGTTATATAAGGTTGTGAATGCTTTGAGTACTCAAGAACAAAATTATGTTGGTGCCAAAGCTAATTATTTTATGACTTAAATTGTAAAAAAATAAAAAATTCTAACAGACTGCAGCTTTTTTTTTGTTTCCACATAGACTGGCTCACATGATGTATGTGTAAATGGACAGCTTCTTTGAGATTGTTACTACATACCAAATTGTTACAGAGCAGGAACACAGGCAGAAAAAGTACAACTGTATCCTCACTGGTCATCTTTAAATCCCTGCAGAACTCACTGGAGGTGTTTGGTTTTGTACGAACGTGCATAAATGCATATACAATACGGTCAATACGTGCATGCGTTTGTGAAATTGTGTGCTGAAGGCTGAGGCCATTTCTGTTGTTTACTTACTGGTTGCCAAACACGATGAAGGGATGCTCCTGGGAGCCTTAACGAGTGCTCCTGGGTCTGGGGTTCAAAGGTCATCACACCTTCAGGTATGCACAAGATCGATAAGATAATGGGTAGTGAGTTCTTTGCCTGAGGGATCCTACACCACCACAAAGTGCTCACACCTTTCATCCTTTTTCTATATCTTCAAAAATGATAGCATGTAGTTCATCACTGAACATTCAGCTGCATTATATTTTTAGACAGAAAAGCTGCAGTTAAAATTTACTTTAGGAGCAGCATCAGCAAATCAACCATACAGTGAAACAAATATTTCATTGAAGAAACATGAAATGCATGTATTGATATGGATTCGTTCTTTGCAGTTTTGTGGCATAGAGTATTTTTGTAAAAACATTTTTGGAAAGGGGTCATTTGCTTAAGAAAACAAAAGCAAGCTAAAAAAAACCTCTTGAGTGAGCATTCCCTCATATCCATGAAAGATATCAGGTGTTGTTGTCACTTCTAATCAAATCCACATTCCAAGATGACCAAACAGTAAACCAAAAATACGCATAACTTAAAGTGTGTTATTATTAGTTTATTTTTTTTTAGCCAGTCTTATTTAAATCAATAGAAAAGGTAGGTCAGTGGAAGAAGGAGTTGGGTTACCAATATCTAAACATAAATTGACATGGATTTGTTGTACACACTTTGAAAATCAGAAAAATTGTTGAATTGGACCTAGATTATATTGGAATTCTCCTGCTTCTAGAAGTGTTTAAAGCATTGGTCCAGAAGAGGAGTTATTGTCAAAATTTTCAAAAATTTTAATGAATTAAAAAAAATGACCCTAACCCTAAATTTAAGCCATCTAAAATAAGATTTGCACAATTGCTTAGCAGCTCAGATATTCAGATAAATCCTCATTCTGACACCAGGATCTTGTAGTGCCTTTGCAGAAATCACAGTCACATTCAGCAATGCAAATACTGTGCAGAACAGGGTAAGTCTATGGGCCAAGCAGGTTTTCCGTACCACTTAAGGTGACAAAACAACATTTAGAATCCAGCTTCAGTGTACCATGACCTATACAAAAATATAGTACAGACATCCAGGGTGGCAGCTGTACGTAGCCATCTAGGGGTCAACGAAGAATTACACAGAGGTCAAAATGTAAAAGTGCTACAATCATGTTGAAAATTATACCACATTATTTGTCTTATCATAATGATTCCAAAAAGGTATAGTTTGGTCTATTCATGACTGAATGTTCTGGAGTTATGGGGTAAAAACAGCAAAAATGGCGACAAAGGTCAGTTTCAGTTTGTACAGGGGTCAAAAGATAAAGTTTCTCCAATTTCAGTAAAAATGATGCAAATTATTGTTTGAAATAAAAGAATTAATAAATGGAATAGTTTTGACTGTGTTGAATGTTTGGTCTCCAAAGTAAAGGTCAAACAAGGTCGACGTCCATTGGATTCTATGACATGTGACATATGTTACTCTGTAACATGATAACTAAGCATGATAAATGGTGTAAATTATTCCTTTTTAGAAACCTATTAACCCAAACAATAATTTGCATATTTTTTTTTTACTGAAATTGTAGAAACTTTAACGTTTGACCTCTCGACAAACTGAAACTAACCTTTGTCACCATTTTTGTTGTTTTTAACCCCATAACTCCAGAACATTCAGTCATAGATCATCCAAACTATACCTTTTTGGAATTGTTATGATCAGACAAATAATGTGGTATAGTTTTCAACACGATTGGAGCATCTTTAAATTTTGACCTCTGTGTAATTCTTTATTGACCCCTAGCTGGCTACAGCTACCACCCTGCAATGGCTGCACTACATTTTTGTGTAGGCCAAGGTACACTGAGGCTGGATTCTAAGTGTCATTTCGTCACCTTAAGTGTTACTGATTAGGTCAAAACTGATGATTGGCTCATGGACTGAGCTAACCTTCCAAGTGAAGTGACTTCAACTGGTTTGTGTTGTTGTCTTTGACCTTTTCCTGTTCTCACGTCCAACTCTAGTTGTGTGTTGAGACACTTTGGATAGTTTGCACTGCACATAAACCAGCTTCTTCAAAACATTGTAAGTCACTCTGAAGACATCTAATAGGGATTACACTCTATACTCTTCTGTCGTATTAATGCGCCACACCTGATACATAAAAAACACACAACTGTATGACATAGTCCATATTTTATATTGTTTGATTCTGTTTTATTGAATAGATGTCTGAACAGTATTTTCTCCCTCTCACTTGCTGTATCTCTCTGGCTCATTGCCTCTCTTTCCAGTCATTGGTTTTTGCTGAGAAAGCCATAAGAAAGCATATGCATAATTTAACATACACACTTGGCCGATGCTGAACAAATAACACATTTTATTCACAAATAAAAACAGATGACTCCTGGAAATGATAGTTTATATAATAATAAAGAAAATTGGAAAATTGGGCCTTTTTGTCATGTGTATATATAGTATACTAGCAGAAGTACTTGGCTTTGCCTGGGTGAAGAATTAATAAGCCAAATAAGTGGACATTAAATATTTCATCGCTAATTTTGCAGAACCTCTATAAATAAACTACAGCACTTTGAGAGTACCCTTATATTTTCCTCACTGTTAGAGTGCTTAGATTTATTCTATGCCCAGTGGTTACCACATTTTAAGCATTTTTCCTTAGTGGGAAAATGGTTAAAGTTCAGTCAAATTAGTCAACGTTTATATAATGTAAGTCTTTTGGACTTGCATTTTGATTTTTTTTAAATTTGATTGTTTTTTGCTCTGCATTGACAGTAGGTGATATAGCAGGTGGCCAAGTGGTTAATGCGCTTGGTTTCAGTGCAGAAGGTTCCGGGTTCAAATCCCACCCCTGCCACATTTCTCCATGTAATGTGGAGTTGCATCAGGAAGGGCATCCAGCGTAAAACCTGTGCCAATTCAACATGCAGATCCACCTATATATATATATATATATATATATATATATATATATATATATATATATATATATATATATATATATATATATATATATATATATATATATATACGTATATATATATGATTTAGCAGTTTGTCATTATTCATCCTTATTGCAACTGCATCTTTCCTAATAACAGAGCTAGTAATTAAAGTGATTCATGTTGTTTTTCACTGAGCAGTGTTTTGGTTCTTTGTGCTGTATTTCTCATATGAGGGCTTTGAACTGTGTGTTGGAACTGTCACTAATGATGGGAGGAGAAAAGAGATGAAGGAAGGCAAAAGATAAGAAGGATTTGGGAGATAGCAGAGATAGCACACTGCTGATTTTTTCCTCACAGTTCGAAGTCATTCTTATTTTAGATGGAATAGTCAGAACGAGCCTGTTTGATGGTGAGAGGGAATGAGTGTGAGGACATCAGTGCGGTGTAAAAGCAAAAGGTTAAAGTAAAATCTGTAAAAGACTTTCTGAAAATTGTGTTGATGAGGCGCCTGAGTGTAGAGGAGATGATTTGCACAGAGAAGCACCTCAGTGGTCATTAAATCATCATGACCTTTAAAGCTGTCCTTTAAATATATAAAATCCCTCAATAACTCACATTTCTTAGCTTTTAAGGAATATTATGCACCAGCACTATGAAAGGAGTTCAAGCACTACTTTTTGCCATACTTTAGAGTCTCAGGGGCACATTTATGACAATTAGATTTGAAAAAAAAAACAAAAAACAAGTGGAGTAAGAATGATTCTTTGTTTTGTAAAATACCTTGACATGTGATATCTGTCTGCTTCATGTAAATTAATTAATATGTGTTAACTGATCAGATTACATCTGAACCAAACTGCCCTTCACCAGGTTTATGTGAACAGCCTCAGTCCTGAGTGATGAAAAGAGCTAACAGATCAACGGTTAGAATACACTGCCCTCAGGATGGACCTCGTTATTTCAGAGAATGAAGGAATCTCGATTCACCTTCATTAACCAACTCATAGTAGGAATGCATTCACTGAAAGCATCTCACTCATTTTGACATATCGTCTCATTAGCTGGTGGGCGGGCCATTAGGGAGATGTTTGCCCATGTTGGGATTGCCGTCTGCATGGTGTTGTTGATCACCTTCAGTACTGACCAGATGAGTGTGCACATATACAGACTAAGAGACGGATTTTACAACAGATAGGGATTATACAAATATTTAGTCATACCATAAATAGTCTCGGATCATTTGTAATTATGTGTATTTTTTTTTTGGTTAAAGCAAAAACTCACTTGATTTTGAAAGAAGATATCATACACTTTAAAAAAAATTGGGTGCCATTTTTTCTTCACATTCTTATACCCCCATCACACATACACATTTGTGCACTTGCTTCCAAAGCAGAAGGTTCCCAGTTCAAGACCACTCCCTGCCCATTTTCCATGCAATGTGGAATTGTATCAGGAAGGGCATCTGACATAAAACTTGTGCCAAATCAACATTCACATCTTCTTGGCACCCTGAGTGAAAAAAAGGAAGAAGCTGAAGGGGCATATTTATGATTGAAGCCCATCATTGTGATAAGATTCAAGATTCAAAGATTCAAAGCTTTTTTTTGTTATATGCACAGTAAAGAAACGTTTCCCTGTTCAATGATATTCTTACTTTGCTGCCCACACTGGATGCCCAAATATATATAGATAACTAAGTATAAAATATCTAAATATAAGTGGGGGGGGGAAATGAAATAACATGTAAGATTGCAACCATAGATTCATTTATAAATAGTGGATATGAATGATTTATAAAAACTTCCCACATTCACCCCTTTTTTTCCAACATAGGTACGAAGAAAATTTCCATATGGTCCACACCTATGTCAATGGAAAATAGGTGGTTGTCATTCAAAGCTATGCTTTCAGTAAATTGCTGTATATTTCATTACTTTGATGCATGTTGTAGATTGAAAATCCAGGCGCGTATGTTTGCATATGGACCATAGGGACAAGTCACAACCAATATTTTGGGATGGCAAAATAGTCCCTACCAATATTTAGCATTTTTTTTATATATCAAAATCATTCACTATTTTTTTGCGAACTCGATACTATAATTTTAGTCGTCACGTTTTGTGTTTTCGATGTGCCAGAGTGACAGGGTTACCATGTTGCAATTTCATTGGCTCACGTTCTTCTCACATGGATGTAAACAAAGCGCATCTCGTGGCAGGCAGTGCTTCATTTGTAAAGTGGGAGGTCCCGGAGCACAGAGGATGGGTGGCTCCTGTGCAGTGTTGCCAGATGTACGATAATTATCGTATTTGTACGATAGTTTTGCCCTCTGTACGATCAATAATGGGAAAAAATCCAATATGTACGATAATTTCAGTTGGTTGCCCAAACACGCATCTCTCTCTGACACCCAAGAATCATTTTGCAGGCGTTGCACTCAGGCGGCATCAAAGACACAACACACACAGGGCTGCTGCTGGCTTTGGGCGACCGGGACAAAGTCATTTGAAAGCCCGCCCCCTCTCTATACAAGTTCCCATCCTATCTGTTATGTGTCGACGCGGGTTGAGGAGCGGACCTGCGTCAGACAGAACCCAGCGCTACAAATAACCAGAAAAGCGGTTCCAAAAACAATATATTTATTACACCCACTGTGCATAAAAAGTGTAAAAACAAAAATAGCGTCCTTCTGGTGGAGTGACTGTTGGCACGCTCTCCAGCGCCCGCAAGGATCAAAGCCCGGCGCTCCTGGACTCACTACCACCGCCAAACACCCCCCAGGTGGACACAACAAACTGACTCTCTGTGAAGCAAAGAAGAGGTGAGGTAAGTCAGCAGTTACAACAATATCTTTCAAAAGACACACGCTATCAGCAACACATTCAGGTCTGTATCTTTTTTAACTTTATGCAAATGAGCAGCTTCTCACAACAAGTGGAGGATCACTTATCCGCACACCACAGCAGTGAGAAGCAAACTGCACAATTCTCATCACAATTCAAGTATACTGTGTAACAAAACACCAAGTTACTATCAACAATTAGTCAAACACTTAATTACCTTTAATGTGTGCTGACAGCATGTGTCCTCACCCTTCCTTGCTTCACGGGCTCGATGTGTCAAACACAGGCGCGGTCCTCAGCGTCTCACAAACGAACATCACAAGGTCGAGTTCCCGGCAGTTCTGCTTGAATCACACATGACTTAAATGCAGAACGCCATCCAATTATCTGCTTCAGCTGAAAGTCTTTAAGGTTGCATGTGAGCACCCGTCACAGGTGCTACACATGATGTTGATGAGGGTGAGGACTCTTCAGCCAGCACATTCTCCACAGACAAATCAGTTTCCAAGCCACCTGAAGAGCAAAGAAAAGAAAAGAACACCAAAATATCCAGCCACACCCCCCAACACACAACACTATCTCTGCCGTGACAGGAAGATTCCCCAGCCAACATCTTTTTTTTTTTTTCGAAACTTTATTTCAACAAATGCAATAACAAACGAACAAAACACAAGAGCAAAGAGATAGACAAGAAAAATTAAAAAAAAGGTTCAAGTTCCTTATGGAGGTGTCAACATTTTTTCTTTGTTCAACAAAATCTGCACAAGTGGCCATGGCATCGGATGACGACAACGACTTCAAGGTTGAATTCGACTCTTTCTAGTCTGGTAATTGACACGTTTGTGTCCCTTCACAGAAAAAAAAATCTTTCTAGTCTGGTAGTGCATTTGCTTGTGCATTTGTGTTCTTTCTGTGCCATAGTTTCCCCATTACTATAATTACTGTTTAAAAATGTGACAAAATTCTTTGTAAATTAAAAAAAAAACAAAACACAAAAATAGCTACGTTGTATGCGTTTTGTTTGTGTACGATAATTTCTCCCAAAATACGATAATTTTGAGGTTTTGGTACGATAGTTTCATATTTCATATCTGGCAACACTGCTCCGGTGCAGAAAAACAAGAAGGGCGGGGCTTGCGAACAATGCTGTGCGCCACACTTAAAATAAACTGCACACCCACACAAACACAGCTTCACAAATGACACTAACATCCTGCCTTTTCCTCAAAAATTACTACATTTATGTTTGCTGTCTGTCTCTGTACTTTTCTGTCAGTTTTGCGCTCTTTTTCATACTTTTCCCTCGTTTCAAAAGTCACCAAACGCACTTTACCGTAAGATATGCAACATATAGCACACTGTTGGAAAGCACGGGTTTTTGGCTTGCTGTCAGTGTTGAAATTTTTCAGAGTGAGGGCTTACATGAGAACTTACGGTAATGAGAATCAGCGGCGCACTAGCGTGAAACTTCCGTGTTTTTCCTCTGCGTTATGACATCACAGGCTTACGTTTACCGTAATACACCATATATGTTATTGGAAATCCCTTTTTTTTTTTTTTTTTTTTTTTTTTTTGGCAAATTAGGTTGCCAGATACCTACAACTGCATTATTGATGAAGAGAATAGATTATACATCTTGGTTGCAAAAACTTTTTTTTTTTTTTTTTTAGCTCCACAAGTATATTTTTTGTTGTTGTCTTGTTCTCTCAGGTGTAGGCCTATAGAATAGATTCGTGATTTTGGGTGCAATTTTGTTATTTAAGCTATTTGTTTGTTTGCCTACACACTTAATATTGTAAATAAAGTGTTAAATTATTCAGCATTATGTCGTCATATGTTATGTATTATGCTGTACTTGTGCGTCTAATGGTATGAGTGGGTTAGGGGGTGGTGGTGGGCAGGGGGGCCGGGGGGGTGGGGGTGGTATTGTCACTACCAAAGCTGAGACCAAACGTACGTCCTTGTGAAAATCTCTCAAGAAGCACATCATAATTAGCTGAAAAATATCCTGTTTCACTATACAATTTCAGTTCTAATTCTAATGTATTTTACGTAGCATAACACCATTATTTTATGACACGCTATTCCTTCAGTAGTCACATAATTGGGGGTGGGGTGGGGAGCCAGCCTGTCAAATGCAGGCTGGCTTCTGCATTGATATACTACTGGGATGCAAAGTTCATCTTCAGAAACAAAAGTTGCTCTCTGGTGGCTCCTGATTGGACAACTCTGACATACATGGGCAAGGCAGTGTAGCTTTACTTAGTATTTTGGGGTGTTATTTATGGTAATTCATTCTTCTTATGAATGCTCACTAATTTACACAGAGGCAGAGGAGGTTTACACATATACCATATTTTCAGGGATATAAGTCATACCAGCATATAAGTCGCAGCTGTCCAAAAATGTATCTTGAAGAGGAAAAGAACAGAAGAACCACCCCCTTCCAAAATAAAACATGTCGCACTTGTCTATAAGTCACAAATAGTCACATTTATTTGTGAAATGTAGTGCTACCGTTTCAGCCATCCATCTTCAATAACGCTTACTCTGTTGTGAAGGTGTAGGAACACGGACCCACAACAGGGGGCGTTAAATGAACGGGCAATGGATAAGCCAAACAGTAACAATTTAATGTTGTAGTGCACAACGAAATACAGACAATCACAGTTTAGGTACCACCGAATTACAGATTTGAGTGATGTGTAGGCAGGCTTGAGGATAGGAGACATCCGTCCTGAGCCGAGCCGGATCCCACACGGCCTTCACCGCCAACGGATCTGAAGAACACCGGCGCCGCCAAGTCCTGGGTCCCCAGGTGGTCACCGTCTCCAGCTGTCAGACCTGGTACTGCTGGCAGAGAACAGAAAAACTATTGATGAGTGTGAGTTCGCACACTCAGTAATCCCACAGTCTGTATTCTTTTGGGAGGGAGCACCTCCACCTCCAATCACACACTCGTGCAGCTCCTGTCTAACCACTTATCTGGATGGAGTGTGGAGCGAAGCCGTCGCTGATCACACCTAACGCCAATCCAACGGATAAGGAACACCACAGGAATACGGCTGCAAAAAGAGTCCAGGCTATAATGCAGCTTCACGTTCAGCAGAGAAATGACCTCTTCTGATAGCTGATTTCTCGGCGGGGAGGTGGAGTTGCAGTCCGGCCTTTATGGTGGTGGTGATGTGATGTGGATGAGTGACAGCTGGTGCTGATAACGAGTGACAGCTGTCACTCCCGGTTGCTATGACGCCCTCTCATGCTTGAAGCCCGCACTTCAAGCAGGGCGCCATCTGGTGGTGGTGGGCCAGCAGTACCTCCTCTTCAGTGGCCCACACAACATACTCTATTTGAGGGCCAGGTGGGGGTGGGGTGGGGGGGGTGGAGCCTATCCCTGGACCCACAGTAATATTCAAGAGGTCATATAAAATGTTTAATAATGAGAAATTTGTTGATGGTGTGAAAGACATTCACTGGTCTGAGGTGTTATCTATTCGTAATCCTGAAATTGCGTTTTCCAGATTTAATAGCTTATTCCTGCCTTTAGTTGAAATTCATGCTCCTTTGAAGAAGTTTACTGTCAGGAATATCATCACACCCTGGTTGGATGACAAAATTAAAGACTCTATTAAAATGAGAGATCAGATGAAAAAGAGGAAATAAATTTGACTGGGATCGTTATTGTAAAATGAGGAACTCTGTCACTAAACTGAATAAAAAGAAAAACTTTTTTTTTGAGGATCGAGTTCAGAAAGTAGGAACTGACAGTAGAAATGTTTTGAAATAGCATTAAATTAAATTAATTTAATTAATACAATTAACAACATTAAAATTAATAATATGATAATAAATCAAGTACATGAGACCAAGCTGCTGGGTGTAGCGGTAGATTCAAAATTATCATGGAAAAAACATATAAATAATATTTTTGTAAAAATGGGCAGGGGTATATCGTTATGAGAAGACATGCGAGGTTTCTGAGTTGTACTACAACTAATTATGCTATTAACGCATTACTATTAGTATACCTGGACTATTGCCCAGCAGTTTGGTCAAATGCCACTGGAGAAATGATAAATAAATTACAGGTTATTCAAAATAGGGCTGTTCGAATAGCACTTAAGTGCAGTTATAGGACAGATATCATCACAATGCATAAAAATTTAAACTGGCTGTTAGTCAAAGACAGACTTTTATGTTCACTGATCATTTTTACCAGAGACATTATTGTCACTAAGTTACCTTATATCTTGTTAGGAATTTTTCTTTGAGTTCAGAAAATCACAGATGCAGAACCAGACATGCTGTGGTGGGAAACTTTACGCTACCTGTAGCTACAGCCAATGCCATTAAGAACACTGTCATATTTAGGGTATGAAGGAATGGAATTTATTACCGGATCACATTAAACTCACTGCAAATTAATGTTTTTTTTTTTTTTAAACTTTTGAAACTGCATTTATTGGTATAATGAGCAATCGGGGTCAAACCTTTAAACATATACGAGGTCTATTAGAAAAGTATCCGACCTTATTATTTTTTCAAAAACCATATGGATTTGAATCACGTGTGATTACATCAGACATGCTTGAACCCTCGTGGGCATGCGAGAGTTTTTTCACGCCTGTCGGTTACGTCAGTCTTTGAGTGAGGAGTCGTCCACCCGCTCGTCGATTTTTTTCATTGTTTAGGAATGGCTCAGAGACTGTTGCTTTGTTTGATAAAACTTTTTCCAAACTGTAAGGCACAACTGAGTGGACACCATTCAATAAATTCAGCTGGTTTTCGGTAAAAATTTTAACGGCTGATGAGAGATTTTGGTCTGGTAGTGTCGCTTTAAGGACGGTCCACGGCGCCTGACGGCGATCTGTGCTTCAAGGCGGCAGCGTCTCGCCGTTTCAAGTTGAAAACTTCCACATTTCAGGCTCTGTTGACGCAGTAAGTCGTCAGAGAACAGAGAACTTTCAGAAGAAGTCGGCATGAGGAGTTTATTCGGACATTCCATTGTTAACGGTCATTTTGTAATGAAAGAACGTGCGGGCAGAGTCGCATGTCGGGCTGGACCCGACCGCGGGGGGTCACGGCAGGAAAAACACCTCCGTTGGAAATCTTAACGGGCAAGTTGGAACATGCCCAAGCTGTTAAACAATTTCTCAGTTACTCACTTGTTGAAAGCCATTAAAAGCCGCCTGAATTCTACAAATGGTTTTCAACACGGAGGTGTTTTTCCTGTCGCGGCGCACACAGATTTGCCGAGTCGTCACGGAAACGACTCGGCGAATTTGCGCGTACGTCTTTCATTAAAAAAATGTCCTTAAACAGTGGAATGTCCGCATAAATTCCTCATGCCGGCCTCTTCTGAATCTTCTCTGTTCTCTCACGATGTCCTGGGTGAATTAAGCCTTAAATTAGGATGTTATCAGCTCGAAACAGGCCGACGACAGCGCCTGGAAGCGCTGCAGGACGTCCCGCTCTATGGGAAGTCCTTACACCAAGAGAAACACCCCATAATCTCTCATCAGCTGTTAAACTTTTCACAGAAAACCAGCTTAATTTCTCGAATAGTGTCCACTCGGATATTCTTCACAGGTCCAGAAAAATTTTTGATAAAGCAACGCACGCCGTCTCGAGCAGCGTGTGAAACAAAGGAATTCAGCCGAGAGGGCGGGACCACATCTCACTCAAGGCCTGCCCACAGGGAAATGACGTCACCGACACGCGTGAAAAAACTCACGCATGCGCACGAGGGTTCAAGCATGATTGGTGTAATCGCATGTCATTCAAATCCATATAGTTAAAAAAAAAATAAAAGGGTCGGTTTATTATCTAAGAGACCTCGTATAAACATTTTTTAGGTATAGAGACTGACCATGTGTGATTATTAATTTGATTTGTTTTGATTTTTATTTTCTTGATTTTTATTTTTTATATATGTATTTTTTAAATGCATTTTTGATTTATTGTGTTTATAAATTTGTGTGGACCCCAGGAAGAGTTAGCTTCAAATAAGCAAATAAATAAACTGCTGGCAAGAAACTGGAGAAAATATGTGAATTTGCGGCAATTTTCACTTGGGATCACGCTGACCTGTAATCCCAATATTGGCTTGTTTTGCGCCCGGAATGGCAGATTCTGTCAGATTTTTGTCCAGTGGCGGTGCCAAGGGGGGGCTTGGGGGGAGCTTAAGCCCAGCCAATAATGAGCCAAGCCCCCCCCCCTCAGCCCCCCCAATAATTCTGCCAATAATGTGAATAGCGACTGACATATTTGTGGATCTCAACTGTTGGGAAAGTGTAAGTACACGGACCCACAACAGGGGGCGCAAATGAACGGACAATGGAGGAAGTCAAATAGCAACACTTTACTGTTGTGAATGGGCACAACAAACACAACAGATTACAACAATAGACAAAAAGCCAAATCACAAAAGGTGTCGTGTGGGCAGGCTCGAAGATAGAAGACGTCTGTCCAAAGTAGAACCGGAACCACACGATCTCCTCCGCCACCAGACCCCGGGAATACTGGAGCCGCCAAGTCCCGAACTCCCAGGTGGCCACTGCCTCCGCGTGTCGGACCTGGTACTGCTGGCGAGGAACAAAAAAACAATTAAATGTGGGCGCGCTTGCACCCAGCAATCCACACGGCAGGAAAACTACCTCCACCTCTCGTTGGAAAAAGAGTCTGCTATACAATGCACAAAAGTCACAAAAGGTTACTGTCGAAAGATCACACAGTCAGCTGAGAACGTTACCTTCCAGGTAGAGCGATATCTCGGCAAAGAGGTGGAGACGTCGTCCTGCTGATGTACCCCTGCTGATCAGGTGATTGGTAACAGCTGTTGCAGGTGATGCGTGACAGCTGTCACCCTGGCTGCTCCTGTGAGGAGGCTGCGCCCTCTGGTGCCTGGAGCCCGCACTCCAGACAGGGCGCCCTCTGGTGGTGGGCCAGCAGTACCTCCTCTTCTGGCGGCCCACACAACACTCAACTGCAGTTTTGCGCTTAGAATGTCTCAGTATTGTGTAACTGAGCAAAGTAATGAATGTGTGTGTTCGGTGATCCACCAATGCTGAATCACCCTTCACAAACAGAGTTTTCAGTTTTGCAAATAAACATTTATTTGTAAAAACCCACATACAAGTTACAAGTCAGAAATTTGTGTTTGTGGATCACAAAGCACATGTACAAATCAAAGGATATTTGTAAATCATCCTCTGTGCATTTGCAACTATTAATGAGACAAATTTAACTCCATACTCCAAACATTTAGGTTTCCTAAATATTTATTACGGCTATATGATATATGATATAGACAATTTGTGTAAGGTTGATTCCATGCATTGTCTTGAGCACCATTTCAATGAATTCAGTTTGTATACCTACGTGCAAGTTTACTGAACTTTCAATCATTCAAGTGATGTGTGTGTGCATTTGTACCACATTTTAGAGGAGCACGGGTGACTAAAACATATACCTTGGTATTTATGAAGTAATTTACTATATATTGTTCATTTCAACGACATTTTGTGGAGCCCCTCCAACTTTTACCCCAGCCCCCCTCAGCCCCCCCAACAAAAATTTCCTGGCACCGCCACTGTTTTTGTCTCTAATCAGTCACAATTTAGTTTTATATGTCGTCACCACCTCACAAAGTTATCACATTTTTGTGCAATTTTCTAACTGACAAAAAAATATGAGAAGGGT
Source organism: Thalassophryne amazonica (assembly GCF_902500255.1). Classification (NCBI taxonomy): domain Eukaryota; kingdom Metazoa; phylum Chordata; class Actinopteri; order Batrachoidiformes; family Batrachoididae; genus Thalassophryne; species Thalassophryne amazonica. The sequence goes on from NC_047111.1 coordinate 93,921,016, forward strand.
TTTAAACATGTTCAAAATTCCAGTGATACGACAGTGAGGCCATGTGACTCATGCAAGGAAAATGAGAACTGCCACAAATGTTTGAGACCATTTTGAAAACTCCCTCACCGTTTACAATTTGTCGTTAACAGTCGCAGCCCAGTGAGATATTACCTTAAGTAATGTTATTGTATGAGGCACAAAGAACTAGACAGGGCAAGCTCAGCTGATAAACCCCTTTGGTACGCTCAGCAAAAACACTTTTTATGCAATTCTGGATAGGGACATCACATTCTCTTCAGAATTTACTATGTTGGTCCACAATGAACTGAGTGAAGTCTGGAGTTGCTATTGTTTGCCCCCAGTTGATCCCAGCATGCACCACACACTGACATTGCCAGAACAAAATGGAGGTAACCCTAATAAGGACAAATCAGATCATCTTCTCCTTCTTGTTTGCATCTGACTTAATGGTGTATTTCAACCACTTTATACTCCAGCTTGTGAAACAGTTTCTCATTCAGTATAGACGACCAACTTGTACATGTGTCGTATGTATAAAGTATCATGTAGTGGCCATAGATATCAGTGCGGTATTTTTTATAAATTATTCGTCATGCTACCCAAAGTTTGATGCCCCCCACCTGCCAACCCAGTGACATATAGTTGGGAAAAAACAATATATTTGTTAATTTCTGCAGTTCTCTGGTTTATAAGCATTCACTGAATATGACATGCCAACTTTGTACTAAAAAAGGTAGAAGAAATTTAAGATAACTTTATGTAAATATTCTTGCATGAGAGTCTGTGCGTGCCACTTCTACCCATCTGTTTGATTCTTTAATGTGTGCACATGAGACTGAAACTACAGTAATGTGGCCAAACAGACTGCTGGATCACAGCTGTATACGTGCTTACATTCCAGTTATTACCGCACAGCCAAACCATCTTGTTTCTGTAGAGATACAGAAAGAGTATAGTTGTACACAGCGACGTGTGTGTCTGTCGGAAAGAAAAGTTGGGGTCATGTTGCAGCAAGATGGGATAAAATAGGCCAGCAATCAAAGCTCAAGGTTATACTCCATTGTTTTTTTGATAGCAGTGGCAGGCACAGTTCCGATAATCCGATAACCGATAATTATCAAAGCTAATGTTTTCATTATCAGATTATCTTTTTAGATAACTTTAAAAACCATTATCGAACTAATTATCTTGCGATAAATTTTTGTCAGATAATTTTTAGACCGATAACATGGTAACTAAAGCTAAACAGCTACAAACATTTATAAAATTTAAAATCAGTTGAGCACCTACCTGTTAAATGTTTCGTAGCAGATGTTTAGTTCTGCTCTCTGCAAAACAGAGGAGAGCTGCTTCTAGAAGAAACTGATCTATCCTCTGCAGGCAAAGGAGAACTGGTCGCAAAACAAAAAAAAAAAAACTATTTTCTTTTAACGCCATACTAATACAAGCGCAATATCACCCAAGTCATCCAGAGGCATACATTTTTAACTTATGGTTCAACTTTTAACCAAACTAATTTCGGACAAGTTATTTAAATTAATGTTATGTCTGAAGTTTTATATAGTGAAAATATCCGATATATGTTTTAGTTTTAAAGTAATGCGCTAATTTTTAAGGTTTTAGTGTGGATACATGCTGTGCCCAGCAGTGCATTATGGGTAGGATAGAGTAATCTCAGTACGTTTACGACATGAGAAATGCATTTGAAACACTCTGATCAGGCTCTACGGACAACAGCATTAAACTCTAGTGCCTAAAACTCTCGTGAATATATTTTCTGGGGTTATAGATGTTGTTATTGTGTCTGCGTTTATTAAATTCCACGCATCTTAAATGTAGCAGACACGGATTATCTGGAATTTTGTTTTGGCAAGTTTTCAAGGTCTCTACTGCCATCTACTGGCCAGTAGTGTTCATGGCAATATTGGCCCTGAAGCTGGGTTGATATATGTTCAATCACTGTACTGGGCGACAGCTCAAACTGTACGACAGAACTGCACGGTGTAAAAGTTCAGAGCACACGATTTATGTTCTCACACACATTGTACGTTCAAGAACCACACGTTGGACTCGTGTTTCCAGAAGCAAAACGTAAACAGAAGCTTTTTTTCAAACTTAATTTATAAAAACTCTCGATGGGAGTACGGAACCCGGGAGAGGTCACTTAAAGTGATATTTTTTTCTGGCCATGATAATTTGTGTGCACGTTTTCCTTTAACTGGGCTCACAAATTAATAAAAAATGCTCTCAAATTAACAAAACGTGCGCACGTTTTCCTGGCCTTGATAATTCGTGTGCACGTTTTCCTTTAATTGAGCCCTTGAATTAATAAAATGTGTGCACGTTTTCCTTTCGTTCAAAATGACCTAAATTTTCATCCTCACGACGGGGAGACGCTTCGCCCTCAGCATCCTTTTTACTGTGCTTAAACTCCAGATGATGATGTCATGCTGGGCAGCTGGAGTTCTCTATATGTCCTTGTGTGCCCAAACCATGATGATACACTCTGACCAGATCCATTTCTAATGGGGAAATGTATTACACTGTCTCCTGGTTTGTTGGCTAATACGTAGCCAACATTTATGTGTCAAGACAATATTGAGTGCACGTTTTACAAATTGTGGCCACGTTTAAGTAGAATGTGCCCTTGTTTTACTCAAACAATGCTTAAAATGAGCGCACAATATAATAAAACGTGCACAACATCATAAAACATGCGCACAATATAATAAAATGAGCGCACATTCTCTCCACATGCAAAACATTTTGCGATGACACTTCCAGGGCTCTGTAAAAATGCCTGTTTTTACAAATAAAAAAATGGAATATTTTACAAAAGCACATTTATCTGTAAACACCACTACACAACACACGTCACATTAATGTGTTGTTTTACATAATGAATGACTCAACCAATCAGTGTTTAGCAGAGGCACATTTTACCCAGAATCCTTTGCGATCTGTCTGGGTTTGTTACAAAACTTCAGAATTAGTGCATTATTCAACATTAAAAGATATATGTTATATTTTAACTTTGTACAAATGAATTGACATTAATGGAGTTATTCTATCAGTATTCATTTTATTTATACACCAAACCATAACTCAGCATTGCTTTATTTTCCAAGACCAGCGCCTGACCGGAGCGCTGTGATTGAGTAGAGAGTTGAGCTTTGTGGCTTCTCTTAGTTTGTGTCTTTGCTGAAAGCCATGAAGTAAACAAGAGCTTCCAGCAGTGGGCAAGATGTTTAAAGACAGAAGTATGGGCTCATTGTTTGGGTCTGTTGTCGCTTTTGATGCTACCAGAAGTGATTCTGGTGTTAAAACTCAAATTCAGTTTGTTAATAGTTGCAAATGTACCAGAAAAAATACTGGAATTTATCGGCTGTCTGCAACTTCCGATACATTTTTGGGTGGTTTATTGTTTTCTTTATCAAAGATAACTTTTCAGTTATCTGATTATCTGTTATCGAAGTTAATTTTTTGGTTATTTGTGCTCACCACTGTTTGATAGGTCAGAGGTCACAGATAACAATGTTACTGCATGTTTTTAAAAGTTGAAATTATACTTTATAAATCACTGATTCTAAAGGGCCTTTCACAGCGGAAGTGTTGATGGCATTAGAAGCGTCACAAATTTGTCTAAAAAGCATTATTTTCAATGAGATGCTTCGCACATCAGTGAAAAAGAAAAGATTCTTTAGAAACCTTTCTTCATCTGTAAATTGAAACCATAACTTACCTGTTATTTCAGATGAGATGATTTCTTGTTTAACATAAGGAACTTTGGACATTTATTTTTAGACAAATAAAATGGCATGGAAATGTGTACATTTTTAAGTCTGGTAGATTATTTATATCTCATTTCAACCAGAAAAACAGACACTGTAAATAAAAACAACTGTTTATTATACATTATTATTCTAAATTATGTGACATAAACCTCATAATGAAATCATTTTTTAATTGAGCCATTTCAACTTTTAATTACATCCTCAGAGTGTGTGATTGCCTTTAATGTTATGATCAGGACAGAGTAATTTTGAAAATAGGAATTTGACTAATGATTGTGAATGTTTTAAAATTGTGCGCAATATGGACAGGGCTTCTGCCTGTGCAAATATCTGTTGACTGCACTTTGACTTAATGGACATTTTTAATGTTCCATTCATTTAATGTTAAAATATAAAATTAAACTAGTTACTGTTTAAAGAGCCTTTGTTTTATTTAGAAGCAGGTGTTGGTTTGCTGTATTCTCGCGACATTTAACCAGATGAAGGTCTCTTCTGCAGCTTTGACCTCTGGTGGAGTTGTGTTGAAGACACTTTGGTCCCATTTTGAAGAGCAGAGATGTTTTCTTCCGACTGGACTTAATGGTGTTCAGCTCATCACTAGAAGTTTTTGAAGTGTGTCTGAATTCAGGTTGCTTGCACAGCAAATGTTCCTGATTGTGGTACAAAAAACTAAACAGTTCCCACCTCACTGGGAAAAAAAAATGCTTGAAAAAAATCAAAGTTATTTAAAGTTGAGCTTTTTGTGGTCTCAGAAGTAAAAAAAAAAAAAAAAAAAAGCTATAGCTAAAATAGAAATAACATAAGTATAGACTGAACCATTTACAAATTAAAGCATTCAGTCAGGTCAGCTGTCCTAAGAGGCTAAGCTAACATTAGCCAAGCATTAAACCATCAGCAGTGCAGTATTGTCATGTTTATTTTTAAATTATTCGCACCTCGAGCAAGCTGCAGAACTAAGCTCCGTTGGTCAAAGTGGGTGTTTGTATATATCCAAAAGTGAGGAATTGCAGAGTGGGTCTGCCTCATCATCCCGGCTGCCTGTCTCCCTCTGTCCTGGGATGAGGCCTGAACTCCGGCTCCTCTGTGCTGCTCTGCACTCTGTCACGGTTAGATCGATACCCCGCCAAGTCATCAGTCCTCCCTCGGCTTGGCATCACTCTGAAAATTAGCTGGAAAAAAAACTTCTCCCAGCAGGGGACATGCTGTTTATTAAGCTTTTTCGTGGTTCTACAGATGCAAATCCAAGATAGCGATCGCTCAACTTTTGGAGTTGTGGAAAAACCCAGAGTGTGAGGTAGCAACCCCTGCCCCCTTGCCTCGTTGAATGTATTAATGCCCCCACAGCATTTGATGCAACCGGACACGTTAACTACCACCAGTGTTGTACAAGTACAGGAAAGTCACACTTAAGTAAAAGTACAGATACCCATAAAAAAAAATGACTTTGGTAGAAGTTCAATTCACTGATTGAAATGCTACTCAAGTAAAAGTCTTAAAGTATCTAGTATTTATTGTACTTAAGTATGACAAGTAATGTACAACTAAATGTACTCAAGTATTGAAAGTAAAAGTACAAATAAATGTTAATAATCAAAAACGGACTGATTTTTTTATATAAAGTTTATCTAGGCTTGTAAATGACTGGTAGTATTAGTCAAAGTACTGAAAATTGTGCACATCACACAAAAAAACTTCAGAAACAAGGTTTCAAAACCTAAACGAGAGTAGGCTACTCACTAGGTGTTCACAGGAAACAGTTATTTATTTCTATATGTATTTATTTATTTTCATTGTTACATGGTTTTATCTTTTCTGTTGTGTTTTGTTTCACTGGGCCTCATGTATCAACGTGCGTACGGCGATATTTGAGCGTATATGGGGTGTACGCCAAAACGGCTGCGCTACTTGGCATTTATCAATGTGGTCGTTGGCGTACGCTGCGCTGAAAATATACACCAGGTCGAGAGGTGGCGTAAATTATACACCAAAATGAACCAGTGCTGGAATCCACATAAAAATGTAAATGATCAACATGATAAACAGTGCCATTATACAAATAAATGCATATGTTACATAAATAACACTTTCCTGATTATAATCTTAATAATCAATACAAATCCCGCTTTTGCGGGATTGTTGGTCTCGAGCACGATCCGTGGCCACAGCGCTGACTGCAAAGAAAGCTTTAACTTTATGTGGTGTGATCGTTTTAGACAATGAAATTGATAATTACAACAGTAGTGTTCTCATTCCCTTCGCCCGTGCTGCAATCAGGTTTTGTCGTCTCCATTCGTTTGTCACAATAAAATAAATAAAGAAATACATTTTAAGAATAAAGAAATCTGAAAAATTAGGCGTCTTATTAATTGAGCGAGCAAATATCCACATGTCAAGAATTATTGACGTGAAAAGAGAATACAGTGATCCCTCGCTATAACACAGTTCACCTTTCGCGGCCTCGTCGTTTCGCGGATTTCTTTAGTCCAATTTTGCATGCTTTTTTTACAGTGCATTGTGGTCTGTGTGTCTGTTTATAAGAATTTTCTCGCCAAGAAGAAAAAAGAGCGCCAACAACTACTCATAACTGTGTTTGTCACTCGGAAACAGACACCTGCAGCCAGGTGTGAGTGGAAAAAGGCGCGGCGCCAGGATGCAGAGGCGCGATCTGTGAAATACTGGTCAGTCACTATTAATAATTTCTTATGTGTCCAACCTCGTACATTGATCGTTAAAATTAAATTCGTTAGTTCTAAAACCCATCATAATTATTTATAGGAAAACGTTCTATTTTTATTTCTCAAACAAATGTTTGGGCCTGAAAACAGGTTGGTCTTATTTTTCTAATAAGGTTTGAACTTTGAGAGTGTTTACTGTTGTGTGTTGGGGGGTTTGGCTGGATGTTTTTGTGTTGTTTTCTTTTCTTTGCTCTCCAGGTGGTATGCAAACTGGTTTTTGTCTGTGGAGAAGGTGCTGGCAGAAGAGTCCTTCACCCTCATCAGCATTATTAGCTGCACCTGTGGAGGATGTTCACGTGCAGGCCTACTGACTCGCAGCACCTGTGGATGATGCTCACGTGTAAACTTAAAGACTTTCAGCTGAAGCAGATAATGAGATGGCGTTCTGCATTTAAGCCATGAGTGGTTCAAGCAGAATTGCCGGGAACTCGACCTTGTGACGTTCGTTTGTGAGACGCTGAGGACCGCGCCTGGGTTTGACACATCGTGCCTGTGAAGGAGGACGGGTGAGGGACACATGCTGTCAGCACACATCAGAGGTGATTATTGTCTGAATGATTGTTAATAGTAATTTGGCATTTTGTTACGCAGTATATTTGAACATTGATGAGAATTGTGCAGTTTGCTTCTCACTGCCGTGGCGTACGGACTGATGATCCTCCACCTGTTGTGAGAAGCTGCTCATTTACATAAAACTTAAATTCAGACCTGAATGTGTTGCTGATAGTGTGTGCCTCTGAAAGATATTTGCTGTAGCTCTGTTGACTTACCTCACCTTTTCCATCCTTCACAGAGTCAGTTTGTTGTGTCCACCTGGGGGGTGTTTGACGGTGAATCTGAGTCCAGAAGCGCCGAGGCTTCGATCCTTTTGGGCGCTGGAGAGTGCGCCGTCCTTCACTCCGCCAGTCAAACCAAATATTTATGTTGTACACTTATTATTGCACTGGAGGGGAAATAAAATCGTTTTGTTTGTGGAACCGCTTTCTGGTTATTTAGCGCTGGGTTCGGTCAGACGTTGGTCCGCTCCTCAACCTGCGTCTGCACATAACAGTAGTTCCCGGCCATTCCAAAATGGACCCAGCGGCAGAAGCGGTTTCCGTTTGCCGAAAGAGTTCAAGAACACTTTGAGAAAATATGGGAGCAATTACAGCATCTCGCAAACCAAATTAAACAAACAGATGCCCGCATTACGGAGCTTGCAGCGCAAGCCGTTCCGCTTCCTGCTGCTCCAGCTGCGGCACCATCGATACCGGTGCAGATAACTCCGTCACCCAGAGATTTGGCTTCCGAACCAATCATTTGTCATCCGGAGCTTTATGCGGGAAACGTTGAAGCCTGTGCTCCGTTTTTGATGCAATGTTCTCTGGTTTTTGCTCAGCGACCGGCTTCCTTCTCTTCTCATGGTAGTCGTGTCTCATATGTGACAAATTTGCTCCGAGGTGACGCTTTAGCTTGGGTCACTGCATTGTGGAGTAATAACTCTCCATTGTTAGGATCCTTTAAGGATTTCTCTCGGGAGTTCCGCTTGGTTTTTGACCATCCGGTGAAAACAAATACCATTGCCCAACGGTTGCTGAATCTCAGGCAGGGGAGGCGGAGTGCGGCGGATTATTCCGTGGATTTCTGAATTTTTTCTGCTCAGTCCGGTTGGAATGCCGCAGCTTTAAGAGGAGTGTTTGTAGATGGTTTGAACGATCCATTAAAAGACGAGCTAGCAGTCCGTGACGAACCAAAAGATTTAGATGAACTAATATCTTTGGTTATTCGTCTAGATGATCGGATAAAGGAGCGTGGACGCGAGAGAGGACGGACATCAGAGCGGGTTTTTTCATCTCGGGGCTTTTCCCGACACAGATCTGGGCTGCCTCTTCTTCGCCCCACTGAGACTCCTCCGACAGGACCTCTGGCTCCTCTTGCGGATGAGCCCATGCAGCTCGGATGAGCTGAAGCCGCCATATTGCCCCGGTCACATAAGCGTCAAGAAAGATAGTGATGACGTATCTCCAGATGTTCTGGGACAGGCATAAAAATGGACACACACACACACACACACACACACACACACACAAAAAAACCCTTTGGTTGTTTAGTTATTTGGGCCATTTTTGTTTTTTTTGTAAGGGGTTATAAATTGTTTGGGGATTTAGAGGCGGTTCCGCAGGAGTGAACGACTGGCAGTTCGGAGCTCAGCTGGACTCAGGTAATCGTTTGTTTTCATTATTTGGACTTAGGTATTTTCTGTTTGAGGATTGGGTCGTTTTGTTTTGTTGTTTTTTATTTCCATGCTTCCCTAACCCCAACCTCACATTGCTCTTAGACCGTTTTGTCTTTTGGGTTGTGGGGTGGTGCAGGTTGGTCACGCTGAGCGTTTCTCAGAAGACCTCTGCACCTGGGGGGGGGGTTGTCAGGGGCGTTTTTTTGGGTTTGGTTAGGGCCTGGTTCCTCTCCAGCCCCGGTGGGCCTTTGACCATTCGTCATTTGTGTTACCGGGGTGTGGTGCAGCGGGAACATAGCTCAGTCGGAGTGGTGGGCCGATCTGTTGCCGTTCGCCATTTCGGTAGTTCCACCCCTCCCGATAGGCTGGTGGTATGGTCGGGTTGGGGCACCGGACGTCTTTCCGGTTTTTCCGCTGCGGTTCGGGGATGGGACCAGGTTAGTTTTTCCTGTTTCCTTCCCCAGCTTAGTAGTTTTGTGCCGTTCGCCAAAATTGGGCTAACGATAGGCTCTGGGAGTGATCTGGGGTCTTTCGGGGTTTGATAGTTGTTTTATTTTGCCCCCGGGGTGTTTTAATGAAGTCCGCCGGGGGTTGGATTTTTGTGTTGTTATGTTTCCTTCCAGGTTCCACCTCCAGGGTCGATGGGACGGTCCTCTTGGGGGGAATTGATTGTGGGGCCGATTAACCAAGTGTGGCCGGGTCTGGGGTTCCTAGGTTGTGGGGAGGGTCCCTCCTGGGGTTGATGGTACGGTCCTCTGGGGGGCGCTGTTCCTCCGTGTAAACCTGGGGACCTCTGTAAGATTCCGGTTTTGGTTGTTCCCTCCTGGAACTGGCGGTAAAGGTCTTCTGGGGGGGAGGTGGGCTCTGCATATCGTTCTGGGGGGGGGGGGGGGGTTGTTTGTTATTTTTCTTTGTGAATTTATGTTTGTATTGTGTTGTTGGGGCTGTGTTGGGTTATTGCATTTGGGAGTTTTTCTTTTCTTCCCGGGGTTGGATGGGACGGTCCCCTGGGGAGGGTTTGGGTGGGTTTTGTGTTTTTCTTCTATGTTGGGTTGTATATGGGACTTGTTTGGGGTTTTTGTTGATGCCAGCCAGCCTTCCAGCCGCGGTGCCCTGTCCTGCCGTCTGCTTTCTGTCATGGACCCCGGAGGGAGGTGTTGTTCTCGGGCCTGGTCTGTTCGGTCACCGGGAGGCTTCCCGTTGATGGGGGGGGGGTACTGTTGTGTGTTGGGGGGTTTGGCTGGATGTTTTTGTGTTGTTTTTTTTTCTTTGCTCTCCAGGTGGTATGCAAACTGGTTTTTGTCTGTGGAGAAGGTGCTGGCAGAAGAGTCCTTCACCCTCATCAGCATTATTAGCTGCACCTGTGGAGGATGTTCACGTGCAGGCCTACTGACTCGCAGCACCTGTGGATGATGCTCACATGTAAACTTAAAGACTTTCAGCTGAAGCAGATAATGAGATAGCGTTCTGCATTTAAGCCATGAGTGGTTCAAGCAGAATTGCTGGGAACTCGACCTTGTGACGTTCGTTTGTGAGACGCTGAGGACCGCGCCAGGGTTTGACACATCGTGCCTGTGAAGGAGGACGGGTGAGGGACATATGCTGTCAGCACACATCAGAGGTGATTATTGTCTGAATGATCATTAATAGTAATTTGGCATTTTGTTACGCAGTATATTTGAACATTGATGAGAATTGTGCAGTTTGCTTCTCACTGCCGTGGCGTACGGACTGATGATCCTCCACCTGTTGTGAGAAGCTGCTCATTTACATAAAGCTTAAATTCAGACCTGAATGTGTTGCTGATAGTGTGTGCCTCTGAAAGATATTTGCTGTAGCTCTGTTGACTTACTTCACCTTTTCCATCCTTCACTGAGTCAGTTTGTCGTGTCCACCTGGGGGGTGTTTGGCGGTGAATCTGAGTCCAGAAACGCCGAGGCTTCGATCCTTTTGGGTGCTGGAGAGTGCGCCGTCCTTCACTCCACCAGTCAAACCAAATATTTATGTTGTACACTTATTATTGCACTCGTTTTGTTTGTGGAACCGCTTTCTGGTTATTTAGCGCTGGGTTCGGTCAGACGTTGGTCCGCTCCTCAACCTACGTCTGCACATAACAGTTTACACACAAGAGAAAAGTGAGAAAATGTTCATGCCTGATTGAGAAAGTGTATAAAGTGGTTTTACAGCTTTGAAACGTCTATAATAATTGTAAAAAATAACGCTGACTACGTTGCAGTTTCACGTATTATGGGCTATTTTTTAGAACGTAACTCCCGCGATAAACGAGGGACCACTGTAGCACTTTTTTGATTATACTACAAAACAATTGATGCGATGGCCGCTTTTGACGCTCTATTGGCACGCATCGTGATTGGTGGAGTTCTTTTTCTTTGCCGTCTTCCTGGCTTCCATGTCGTAAAAGGAGGGTGTGTCTGAAGCGGAGTCTGAATATTTATGGGCGTGTTTATTATAATTACGATTGTTTTCACCCACCGCATTTATCAAGGTCACGTCAGGCATACGTCAGAAATGGGCAGGTGCGCACTGCTTGATACATGTCACGGCAACTTTGGTGTACTTCAAATTTACACCGTAAATTTACGCCACAAGTGCGCAACCTTGATACATGAGGCCCATTAGGTTGTTTTTGTCTCTTTCTCTAAAATTGTATTGTAACATTATTACTCTATTATTATTGACTATTATTGTCTATTAAGTAGTCTATTATTGTTGTTGCTATAATATATGAATAAAAATAAATTAAAAAAATTACAATTTGACTCTTTTACGACAACGAACACTGAGCCATTAATTATACAGAAAAAAATCAACGCAAATGTGCTGATGCAAACAGCTTAATGCTAACTATAACACTGAAAACGCCACAGACATGCTAACGCATTAGCATTGGTCACGTTTTTAAGTTATAAACGACATCTATCAACTGTTTCAGAAGACCATAACAGGTCGGTTTAACATAAAAATATTAAATATTACTCACAGACATATGCTCTTCAGGGTTTTAGTGGGGAAAAATTAGGATAAAGTGAAATAAAACAATCAATCCACGAATCGTAGATCGAAGCACTGCTTCGACCTGTGAATCACTGCTTCGATTGGTTCAAGGTTCACAGCAAAGCCGCACTGCAGGAAAGTTGATTACAGACCCGCTGCAGGTCTGTAATCAATGTAGAGAAATTATAATTTTCCTGACAAACACCCCCCAAGTGCGCAACTGCAAAAAAGTCTACGGGACATGCCTCATGACAAATCGACCTGACTTCGTTGCAGTCACTAGTAATCAGTGGTGTCTCTGGGTGAAAACACGACTTTTTCGTGTGTGTTTTTTTCTTTTTTGTCCGTCCGCACGTCTTTCATTAAAAAAATCTCCTTTAACAGTGGAATATCCGGATAAAATGCTGAAACCGACTTCTTCTGAAACTTCTCTGTTCTCTCACGACGTCCTGGATCAATAGAAACCTGAAATGTGGAGGTTTTCAGCTTGAACAGGCTGATGACGGCGCCTGAGAGCGCTGCACGACGTCTCGCACCGTGAAAAGTCCTTAAAGCGACAGAATCACCTCAAAATCTCTCATCAGCTGTTAAAATTTTCACTGAAAACCAGCTTAATTTTTCGAACCGTGTCCACTTCGATGTGTCTCACAGGTTTAGAAAAAATTTTGATCAAACAACGCGCCAGTCTCTCAGCAACTTCTCAGACAAAGGAATTCCGACGAGGGGCTGGACGACTCCTCCCACAAGGAGTGCTCACAGGCGAATGACGTCACCGACAGGCGTGGAAAAACTCACGCATGCGCACGAGGGTTCAAGCATGTCTGACGTAAAAACATATGAATGAAATCCATATAGTTTTTGAAAAAAATAAAAAGGACCGTTACTTTATTGACAGCCCTCGTATATATATATACTCACTCATACTTATTTGTCATGTAATCTGTTCACATTAGCACCCACCAGCAAACATTGCAAAATACTTTAGTCACTTTTCATTAATGTAAATTTTTTTTTTCTTTACTACTGTACGACTGTTGCTGCTGCAACAAGTGATTTTCCCGACTATGGGATCAATAAATTTGATCTTATCTTATCTTTAGCCTCTGGATAGCAATGTCTAATTAGGTGAGAAAATACATTCCCTTTGTGCCTTATGCCCTAGTTACCACTCAGATATCAAGGGTTAGACAAGCCCCAAATCCATTTTCTTTACGTAATTTAGACTGTGCACCATATATTATCAAGATGGGGCCCAATGTTTTACTCCTAATTTTGACCAAGTACAAGAGAGATAACCATTCAGAAAGTTGCAATTATGAATAATCAGGAGTACAGTAGTGTTCAGAATAATAGTAGTGCTATGTGATTAAAAAGATTAATCCAGGTTTTGAGTATATTTCTTATTGTTACATGGGAAACAAGGTACCGGTAGATTCATTAGATTCTCACAAATCCAACAAAACCAAGCATTCATGATATGCACACTCTTAAGTCTATGAAATGGGCTATTAGTAAAAAAAGTAGAAAAGGGGGTGTTCACAATAATAGTAGTGTGGCATTCAGTCAGTGAGTTTGTCAATTTTGTCTAACAAACAGGTGTGAATCAGGTGTCCCCTATTTAAGGATGAAGCCAGCACCTGTTGAACATGCTTTTCTCTTTGAAAGCCTGAGGGACGTTCAAGACATTGTTCAGAAGAACAGCATAGTTTGATTAAAAAGTTAATTGGAGAGGGGAAAACTTATACGCAGGTGCAAAAAATTATAGGCTGTTCATCTACAATGATCTTCAATGCTTTAAAATGGACAAAAAAAAAACAGAGACGCGTGGAAGAAAACAGAAAACAACCATCAAAATGGACAGAAGAATAACCAGAATGGCAAAGGCTCACCCACTGATCAGCTCCAGGATGATCAAAGACAGTCTGGAATTACCTGTAAGTGCTGTGATAGTTAGAAGATGCCTGTGTGAAGCTAATTTATTTGAAAGAATCCCCTGCAAAGTCCCTCTGTTAAATAAAAGACATGTGCAGAAGAGGTTACAATTTGCCAAAGAACACATCAACTGGCCTAAAGAGAAATGGAGGAATATTTTGTGGACTGATGAGAGTAAAATTGTTCTTTTTGGGTCCAAGGGCCGCAGACAGTTTGTGAGACGACCCGCAAACTCTGAATTCAAGCCACAGTTCACAGTGAAGACAGTGAAGCATGGTGATGCAAGCATCATGATATGGGCATGTTTCTCCTACTATGGTGTTGGGCCTATATATCGCATACCAGGTATCATGGATCAGTTTGGATATGTGAAAATGCTTGAAGCGGTCATGTTGCCTTATGCTGAAGAGGACATGCCCTTGAAATGGGTGTTTCAACAAGACAATGACCCCAAGCACACGAGTAAATGAGCAAAATTGTTATGTGTCGATGCGGGTTGAGGAGCGGACCTGCGTCAGACAGGACCCAGCGCTAAAAATAACCAGAGAGCGGTTCCAAACAGAAACTATTTATTATTCACCTGTGCTTAAAAGTGTAAAAACATAAAAACAACGTCCCTCTGGTGGAGTGATTCGTGGCTCGCTCTCCAGCGCCCGCAAGGAGTAAAGCCGGCGCTCCTGGACTTCCTACCACCGCCAAACACCCCCCAGGTGGACACGACAAACTGATTCTCTGTGAAGCAAAGAGAAGGTGAGGTAAGGCAACAGATACAACTATATCTTCCAATAAACACACGCTATCAGCAACACACTCAGGTCAGTGTCCTTTTTTTACTTTATGCAAATGAGCAGCTTCTCACAACAAGTGGAGGATCACTTATCCTTCACACCACAGCAGTGAGAAGCAAACTGCACAATTCTCTTTACAATTCCAGTATACTGTGCAACAAAACACCAAGCCACTATCAACAAGTACTGAAACACTCAATTACCTTTCGTGTGTGCTGACAGCATGTGTCCTCACCCCTCCCCGCTTCACGGGCTCGATGTGTCAAAACCCAGGCGCGGTCCTCAGCGTCTCACAAACGAACGTCACAAGGTCGAGTTCCCGGCAGCTCTGCCTGGACCACACATGACCCAAATGCAGAACGCCATCCAATTATCCGCCCCAGCTGCAAGTCGTCCAGGCTGCACGTGAGCACCACCCACAGGTGCCCTCCATGATGTTAACGAGGGTGAAGACTCTTCAGCCAGCACCTTCTTCACAGACAAATCAGCCCTCATGCCACCTGGAGAGCAAAGAAAAGAAAAGAACACCAAAACATCCAGCCACGCCCCCCCAACACACAAAAAGTAATGCCTTGTAGATGTGAAGAAATCATGAAAAACTGTGGTTATACAACTAAATACTAGTTTAGTCATTCACAGGATTGCTAAAAAAGCAGTTTGAACATAATAGTTTTGAGTCTGTAGCGTCAACAGCAGATGCTACTATTATTGTGAACACCCCCTTTTCTACTTTTTTTTTTTTTTTACTAATAGCCCAGTTTCATAGCCTTAAGAGTGTGTATATCATGAATGCTTGGTCTTGTTGGATTTGTGAGACTCTACTGAATCTACTGGTACCTTGTTTCCCATGTAACAATAAGAAATATACTCAAAACCTGGATTAATCTTTTTAGTCACATAGCACTACTATTATTCTGAACACTACTGTATGTCGACTTTATGTTATTTTAGTGAATTTTTATCCAAACCAGTTTATGCTGCTTTACAATACAGTTGATTCTGATTATTTTCTCTGTCCAGTAATGTGCATAAAAGGTGATGATAATACATATTTTCTGCTGCATGAACAGAATACTTTACGTTTTGATGGCACAGTGGATCTCTCTAGTGGAATCCATTTTATGCTGCTTGTCTTGGTTCAGCTTGTGGTGGCAGCAGACCAAACAAAGCAGCCCAGTTGTCCCTGGCGCTGGCCACATCCCCCAAAGTGTTCCCAAGCCACAGAGGATAAATAATCCCTTCAGTGCATTCTCCTCCAGAGGGAGGCACCCTGAAGGCATCTCAATCAGATGTACATTACCTCAGCTGACTTCATTCTACATAAGCAATTCTTCTCAGAACACCATCCAGATGTCAGAGCTTATCACTCTGTCTCAAAGAGTGAGCACACTTACCCTGAGATATCTTCTATTCAGCAATGAGCTCATTGTTTTGCTACAACTGAAATTTCATCAAAACACATTACATTTCTGGACAGTGTTCATATATTATGAATCATATTTCATGACTGTATTGGACCAGATGTTGCATTTACTCCTGTGCACCAAATTCTTGTGTTTTGTAGAGCCCCACCAATATATCAGTAGGCTGATAATATCCTCTGATATGAGCTTTATTTTTGTCTATAAGAAAACTTTTATTTTACCAAAAAAAGTAATATAATAATAATAATAATAATAATAATAATAATAATAATAATTGAGAAAAATACTTTGGCTATTGGAAATGGTCTCATTTCATAGTTTGTAAAGGAAAGTGCTGTTGACAATGCTGTCAAGCATAGTTGGGACCCCATCACCTCTTGGTCACATTAGCTACAAGAGACAGAGGCAAAGTGACCTGCTGCCATTCATTTTCAGTCAGAGTGGGTGTTTACCAATAAGAAGAGACAAGTGATTGCTATGTTGCCAGCTAGACAGTGGCAAAGCTAAGGGCCCCTTCACACATAGTGCGAAGATTGGACGAAGTGTGCACATTGTACACATGAAGCAGGAATCGTGTGCAAACCGTGTAATTTCATCCCTGCCTCCAACGCCTCATACACCTGTTGCAACAAAGATTTGCGCACATCAGCGGCTAAAAGACAAAGTGTGCACTGTACAAACCCATTGCACCCTCTCGAGGAGGGCGTCGGCCAAATTCCAGGTGACATCTAATATTTGTATTGCTCACTTGATAAATGCGTTGCTTTTATATGGTGTGTGATTTAAAAATTTTTTTTTGTAATACTTTCATGTCCTTCCTGATATGAGGCAGATTCCCACAGCTTTCAAAGAACAGCTCTGTAGCTCAGTGGTAAAGTCTCTGACTGTCAATCACAGCTTTTGGAAGGTGCAAGTTCGCGTCCCATGGGTGGTATGTTTTTTTGTTAAATTCCACATGAGTGGTGTGATGTGGTCCCACAGGTACAGGCTGGTTTTTATTTTTTATTTATTCCACATAAGCGGCGTGACCATGTGGTGTACCTTGCACTGTTCCTGCTCGACAGACAATGTCGCGTGCACAAACTCTTGCACCGGGTTCGTGAATGCCTGCCCGTCGACGCGATGGTTCGTGGTGCACAAATTCAAACTGTTTTGTGCTGTTTCACCCTTTTCGACCAGACGTTGACCAAAATTCGCACTATGTGTGAAGGGGCCCTAAGCAATGCGACACGGTGACTGCCAATTTGAGTGAAAGCAGTGTGATGGTATTGTGGTGTATGTGGGTTGGTTGTTGGTTCTGTTTATAGTTTTTCATAAAAAAACCCCATCATGTTTAAACTGTCAAACATCAAGCTTCATTTCTGTGTCATAAAGGTTTGATTAAATGTGAGGAATTATTGCCATTTTTTAAATGGCTATATCAGCAGATATATTGGTATTGAAATTTCTTTTCCTCCCTAATATCAGTATCGTATCAGCACCCCCCCCCCCCAAAAAAAACAAAAACAAAACAAAAACCTAATCGGTTGCGCTCTAGTACTTTGTGCTGTCATTTCATCCTGGAAAGGGGCTGGTTTGCGGAGGTCATTAGGAGCTCATCATTGCCATGGTGTTCATGTCCATGACAAGTGTGTGTAGATTCATGATCACAAGTAGACCTTAAGGAGCTGTCCCACTGTGCATCACCAGATAGAACCTAAATCAGTTCTGTGATTTAATGGATGCTGTAGTGTCCAGTACCAGTGAATCCTCCCAAACTGTGCCGACATGTCCAAAGAGAGCTGACAATTAATAAATGTTAAATATTCAGCAAACTGTCTAATAAATCATGGTCTTAAGATTTCACCACACCCATGTGGTGTGGCATCATTAAACAACTGACAAAGAATATAAGTAACTGAAATGGAACGGACGCTGCACACTCTGTTAGCTCAAAGGTAACTGTTTTGTGTGATTTGGAAACTTGGCATTGTCACGGTTTACAGGAGCCACATCACAGAGGCAGCATGGCGGCACAGTGAGGATGGGGATCAAAGTCCACACATTCCGCAGTCACCTTGTACATCTGGAGCTGCTTTAGGAAGGGTATACACCGTAAAACCTGTGCCACATCAATATATAGATCAGTACTGGGTGTGTTGTAGCAACCCTGAGCAAAAAAAGAGCAGCTAAAAGAATCACGCTTGTTAAGATTTATTGTTAGATTTGTATACTCCAAAAAGATTGTTGTATGCGTCTTTTTTTGGTATTATTATTATTATTATTATTATTATTATTATCTCTGCTACTAAATGTGTCGAGCTGTTGTGTTTTCCACTGACACTTAAGTTAGTTTGAGTGCAGACATCATAAGTCAAAAAGTGACCAATTGACTTCAGTTACATTATGTGGAGGGGCAGAATTTTGGGAATGTGATTATGGGGGATGATGTACATCCAAGTCATTTTCATAGTTCAAGTTTAAACTTTTCAGATTTTTCCAAGCTACATTATGGCCTGGTCACACGGTGATACCTGAGCGAAGGATAAAAAGTCAAAAAGTCACAAATCCTCAAGAAAAGGTGGACGAATGATCCAGCACCTGCCCCATCACTGAAACGCCTGCGAATCAAGAGCGCAAAAAGGAACAAAACAAAACCAAAACTAATGAAAGAAAAACAAATGTACACCTTGATTCTTTAAACTAAATCAAAATGAAACATTCACGAAGACGTGACCAACGGCGGGTCCTCATGTCAGCACCTGCAGGGGCGGGATTTGGTTGTCTGGACAACAGATGAGAGATGTTGTCTTCATAACAACGTGTGTGCTCACGCAGGCCAGTCCACAAACGGATGGAACGTGCGTAGTTGATAAAACGTTCTTACCGCTATTGTTTCTGTATGACGTTGCTTTTCGTGCCACACATGGACGAGTCATCAGCGATACAAGGATGTTACATACAGCTCGTCTGAGCTTTAATTATTGATCAGTTCAGATATCATCACCATTTGTGTAAGACGTCAGACATGGGTGGTTGGATGAAGTTGGATGACAGTCAAACAGATGGAACGCTGACATTACAGAAACTACGCAAATGATGAGGAACCATCAAGACAGACAGCAAAAGGACAAACGGACAAATTAAGGTTGTCTTCAGGATTTGTTCACATTTTTCAACAGTTTGAAAATTCTGGTGAAGCACCAGCTACAGGAACAAAGCCGGACGATGGTTAAATGATGTGTCCGAAAGTCATGGTTAAGTCCATATTTTTTGTTTCATTTAGGATTCGTTGTCCTTCATTCGTGCTGTGTGTCCGGGCGGACCTGGCGCCACGAGGGGGCGTTTGGGGGCGAAGCCCGCTCACGTCATCAACCTCGCCCCCTTGGATGTGAGAGTTATCAAAAATAAAAATAAAAAAGAAAGAAAAAGAAATACTGGAAAATATAGCACCTCGCAGTTTCGTGGATTTTTTTTAGTTCAATTTTGCATGCTTTTTTTTTTTTTTTTTTTTTTTTACAGTGCATTGTGCTCTGCATCCTCATGAAGCAGGCCGGTGTTCTGTCGAGATGACGGGACACCTGTTACGGCACCGCGAAGGGAGATTCCGTGCATTGTGTTCTGCATGTCTGTTTATAAGAATCTTCTCGCCCAGAAGAAAAAAGAGCGCCAACAACTACCCATAACTGTGTTCTTCACTCGGAAAAAGACACCTGTAGCGAGGTGTGACTCAGTGGAAAAAGTCGCGGTGCCAGGACGAAGAGGTGCGATCAGAGGAACTGTGAAATACTGGTCAGTCACTATTAATAATTTCTTATGTGTCCAACCTCGTAGTTTGATCGTTAAAATTAAATTTGTTAGTTCTAAAAGCCATCATAGTTATTTATAGGAAAACGTTCTATTTTTATTTCTGAAACAAATGTTTGGGCCTGAAAACAGGTTGGTCTTGTTTTTCTACTAAGGTTTGAACTTTGAGAGTGTTTACACACGAGAGAAAAGTGAGAAAATGTTAATGCCTGTTTGAGAAAAGTGTATAAAGTGTGTAGTGAGGGGTTTTACAGCCTTAAAACGTCTATAATAATTGTAAAAAATAACGCTGACTACTTCGCGGATTTTGCCTATTGTGGGCTATTTTTAGAACGTAACTCCCGCGATTAACGAGGGGCCACTGTATATCTACATGAAAGGTTTATGTTTGACCCGTGGTGTGACTGTCATGCCCAGTTGCGCTGTGTTTGCGCTTGTGATGGAGGGCTGTATGTGGGGTTAATCTACTGTCTCGTGTCATTTCTCAGATCAGTTATTGGTTTGGTTTTGTGGTATGCAGGAGATCACTTGAACGAGGGTCTATACATTCAAATAATAATTAAAAAATACTGTCATCACTCTTTACGCTTAGTCAATCAGTCTCTTACAATGGTGTAGCCTAAATACATGAGCTTTCTAGGAGCGCACCCAATTCATTACGAATGTTGAGAGGCACGTACCCTCCGGTGCGCACTTTTTTTGGGGGGGGGGGGGGGGTGCGACCCCGCCCCATGTGATAAACTCATCACCCCCGGGCCTGTGACCGGGGCTTTAGGGCATTCTGCAACAACTTGCAATTAATTTTGTGAGGTGAAATGAACCAGCAGTAATGGAAAAACATCAATTTTTGCACTTTCTTGCAAATCCAGTAATTTAGTTTTTTTTTTTCTTTTTTGAGAAAAAAAGGGGTGAGACTATATTAAGAATTTACCTGTTTTATGTGAGAAAACTTTTCAATTTAGTAAATTGTCAAACAGTACTGGATGGGTAACGTTGCACAGTGTCACTTCTGCTCTTCTTCATTGCTCATTGACTGTCCTTTATAATGAAGCATGCAGCATCACAAAATAGCTGATGAAAATCTAAAGGTTACTCTTGTGCATTTGTCCTTTGCAGCCTTTGATGGGGTTGTTTTGAAATACAGTAATTAACTTATATTCCGTATCTGCGTGCATGAGCGCGTTGATAAAAGAGAACATCAGACAGCCATTAATCTTGCAGACATTTTGCTCCTAGTCTGTGAATTTCCACTGCTGCTAGAATGAACGAAGCACACATTTTACCTCCAGTTAAGCAAAGTGCTGCTTTGCGCAATCCAAACAGCTGCTTTATTCGGAAATGCAACAATGGTGCCAAGAGCAGACTGTCGCCAATTTTGTAGCTGCTCATTCCTCTTGTTTTGGCAGTAACATTTGTGAAAAAAAATGGCATTCCACTTTTACAACATCAAGGGATTATATTGTTAAGTGTAGAATATGAACCTTCCATGAAGCAGATCAGTACAAGATTTTACAACATCAAAACATGCGTACTGGTAATTTACACAATTGTATAAAGTATTTCTCCTGAGAAATACAATTCATATTTACCACTTAATTTTTTTTTTGCAAAAAATCAGTTGGAAACATATGGAGGGATTAACACCCACAGCTGAACCACACAACCTCAAAGACATTCAACATCAGAACAAACCAAGCTGGAAATCTGGGCTCTAAACCATACACCTAAAGTCAACAACCATAAGCACCCGGAGCGCTGCGCTAATGCTGCTGTGACAACAACTAAACTACGGATGGAGCCAAATCAGAAGCTGTTAATACATGATAAAGCACAGAAATACTAACACAGGAAGACTTTTCAGCAAATTATTCAAATCTGCAGCAAAAGCCTACAGCGGGGGTGATGATGTAAAATAACCACAAATTACTTTATTTGCAAGAAAGGAAGGTTAAATATGGTAACTGGAGCTTCCATAAACAACCCGTCTTTGTTGAGCTCACTGCAAATGGTACAAATGTCTGCAAGTAGCACAAATCATGCATCGGTTTTTTTTTTTTTTGTTTTTCTTAACTGAGGCCATCAAATATGGCCATCAGATATTGTGAAGACTTTGTGTCCATGGGACACAGACCTTAGACAAGTTCAAAGATGACCAACCTTAACCTATTTTATGAGTTATTTTAAAAGTTTAAAAAGTCACATTCTCTTTCATGCTGTTCTGTTCTGTTTTTTATTATTATTGAGTGGCGGGGTGACAGCCAATCAGAGTAGAGCGGCACCGTGATGTCAGTGGCAGGTCTCTGTAAAACCGCTTCATTTAAGTGTTTATATAACATGTTTCTCATATATTTTGTAAAGGGTAGCAAGAAATAAACACGTCTAAAACTGAAAACACTGTTTTTGGAACCGAATAACACTGAAATGATTTACGAGACATTTCACGGATGTCTGTGCATGCTAACCTTTGCTAACTCAAAGCAAACTTCCTCTCTTGTCAAAAGCTGATAAAGGTAAATATTGTTTATGATTGATTGATTGATTAATTGATAGAGGGACTTTATTGAAAATGGACAAATTGTAAGTAAAACAATAGGAGCTTAATTTTATATATATATATATATATATATATATATATATATATATATATATATATATATATATATATATATATGATGCTTTGCCTGGGATATGAATTAAACAATTGCAAATTATAAAGAAGTCAGTGCTCATATGGCTGAGGGTATTTTAGCATTGCATTATATTTTTAGTTACTATGCTCTATGTACACTAATTATTATGCATTAGAAAGTAATTTTTTCATAGCAATAGAAACTACTGTGTAAGACAAATATGCGACTTATTTCACTGAATGTGAAGAAGTAGCAGTAGCAGCAGCAGCTGTATGTTAATTTGCATTTGATTTCTTGCCGTGATTTAGTCAAATCAGATGCTGTAATCTGTGTTTGAATCCATCAGATAGCTGCTTTTAAACCTGAGAGAGAGTGAAGCCCACGTTTCAGTATTCCATACAAATAATTCCATATTTGTATTTTGGGCAATAAGTTAATGTGCAACTCTGAATTAATGCAACACTGAAAGATTAGCAGATTGTCAGAAAGCACTGAGAATTTATTATTTTTTAAAAATAATCATGAGAGCAGGTAACTGAGCGGATAATTTGCTGGCTGGCCAATATATACACCTGGGTTTGAATTCAGCCTATGCTACCTGTTTGTGTCCTTGGGCAAGACACTTAACCTGCATTGTCTCAGTTCACCCAGCTGTAAATGGGTACCAGCCTCAGCTGGGAAGTCACCTGCATTGGACTGATGTCCTGTCCAGGGGAGTCATAGACTCATCCGCTTGACGCTACAAAATCCTGGGATAAACACGAACACCACTGGGCCTCATGGCCTATATCGGACTTATGTCTTCATTATGGAAGACTTGGATTCAAGGGAACAAAGTTGTTTCTGTTGCAACATGTCAAAGCAAAACATGGAACGCCACAACAAATAAAATCATAATGAATAAAATAAGATACTACTTGAAATTTCCAATAATTACAGCTACAGTTGCAAATATATTAGTTATGTTTATTGCTTAGTTTAAAAACAGTAAACTAAGCATCTACTTTAGGAAGACTGGCAGGATAATGAGCTAAAGCAATGACCCAAAAAAAGTTCAGAAAATGGACTAGTTTATTATTTATTTATTACTGTGTTAACACTGTGGGGTCTATCTTCCATCCAGTGCAATGTCGGACATAGTACAATGCAAGTCTGTGCTCGTTTCCACCTTACACAGATATTATTTTTACTCCTGATGTCCTAATATCTGTTGGTGTGCTGGTCTAAAAATGCAGTGTAGTTAGGTGCAGAGGTGGTGCTATGATATTGTGTATCACCAAAAAACATTTGCACTTAGATCAGCAAAAACCTGGTCAAATGTTCAGTGCTATCTTGTGCTGTATTTATAGATGGGAATATTTGGACATGCCTTACATAAGTGGGTTCACAACACACAGACAGTACACTCTGTGCACAACTGTAAATGCTGATTATACATCATCAACATGTGCAACAACTGCTCAACATGCTTACTGCACCATATCCAGTGAGCAATATCTTCATGCACAGCTTACACATACACAACACATTACACATGCAACAGCTTTTGAACAATTCATGTGTTGGGTGTGGGTGTGTTTGTGTGTGTGTGCACGTGCTCCCGGTTCTGATTTTATGTCAATGTCTTGTGGTTTGTGTCCGTTCTCCTGCCTGTTTCAGTTCTTGTTGGTGTTTGGTTCCCCTTGTGGCTCATCCTTGGTCTATGTCTTTGATCTGTCTTTGTCATCTTTGTCTCTGTCTCCCATCCTCTGTCTATGGTGCATCTTCATGTTCCGCTGTCTCTGTCTGTCATCCATGTGTGTCTTCCTGGTGCCTGTTGGAGCTTTATGTTCCCCTGAGTCCTCCATGTCCTTGTGTAAGTCGCCCTTGAGTTCCTGCGCAGTGTGCCATAATGATCATGTTTTATTTTGTCCCCTGTTTGCACTGTGTTTATTGGTTCCTTGATTATTCTGTACTTTTGTCCCTGGCTTTTGTTTTCAGTTATTGTTCTGTTCTTCTGTAGTAGTATTATTTAGGTATTTATTTTTGTGTGTAAGTCCATGTTAGGTTTGTCTCAGGTTTACTTATATACTTGAGTTCTGTGGCTAGTTCTGTATTTTTGTACTTGGACTTATATGTTGTTTTTATTTATTTTCCTCTGTTGTATTTTGTTATGGTATTTTTGTTATATCTTTTTCTATTTTCTCTTGAGTTCGGTTTTCATTTTCTGTCACTGTATATTCATTTACATCTCACGGGGGTTCTTCCTTCCTCCTTTTCCCTGAGTTGTCACACCTGTCACTGATTAGGTCTTTTTGGTATTTAACCCCTCACATGTCTGAGTCTCTTTGCGGGCTGATTCACTGTGTTCTGTGTGGCTCCAGCTCTGTAAGTATTCCATGTTTGCCAGTGGCTTCCCTTGTTCTGTGGTTATTCCTGTTGTTTTCTACTGCCGAATTATTCCGTGTTTGGGCACTGTTGCTTTTAGTCTCATTTTTGTCACCTTTTTGAACTGTTTGTCACTTTTGGATTTTGTGAAGAATAAGTCACCTTGGGTTTGGCACCTACTCCTGTGTATTTGCTGCCTGCATATTGGGGTTTGACTTTGACTGTTTGGGAATCAAACATAACATCCTGTTTTATTGCAGTTCATCAGCAGTAATATTTGCTGCTGTTGAATACCTGCTCCACCCATGCATGTAACATTTGGTGCAGGTGGATATAAGGTATGTCCAAGTTCTTTCACAATCTTGAGGATGCATAAACTTAGTGCTAGGGGGGTACTCGACACATAGCAGCTTGATTATTCTTCTTCATTAGTTAATGGCATGTTGTGACCCAGCCCAGTCTTATGTTTTTTTTTCGTGTGCCCGTCACGAAATGAGTCATATTTTCATGACAGGATTTTTTAACTCACTATTACTAACCCTACTCCTACCCCCAACCCTAAATTAATCATAACCTAATCCTACTCCTTCCCCCAACCCTAACCATAACCCCCCTCGACCCCCCCCACCCCCCACCCCACTTCACTTTTAATTTCGTGCAGCCATCAGGAAACAAATTAGAATGAATTTGTGCTGCTGTGACGAAAATTAGGCGCTTTTCGTCACAATATTATGAACCAATTGATTAATGTATATTTCGTGCTGCTGAATCACGACTTGCCATGGGCATAATATAAAATCAACCAATCACAGCAGCACCTGCGACTGTCCTTGCAGCAGTGCTATTCATAGGGTGCAATAAGAAATGAGAAGTTTTCTGATGGGGAAATGATGGTAAACACATTAAGTATGAAGGTAAAAGAGAGATGCTGCTGGAAGTGTGGTGAATTGCTATAACAGTTAGAATAATACCTGTTGCATTTCCTCTGCATGGAAAGTGTGTACTGGCCAATATATCTGGCTGTGCACATACAGTAGGTGCAGCTATTTCAGCCTTTGAGATGGACCTGACATGGAAATTAATGAATGAATGAAAGTATAGAGAGTTGGCACCTGAAGTGCTTTTTAAATTAAGCAGGTGCTTTTTAAAGTAAGCTAAAAACTGTTCAGTATGTCTTGAACTGGAAATGTGCTGTTGTGCACTCCACAGGTCTGCACCTGACCACACATCATTTTTAGACCAACACACCCACAGGAGCAGATGTCGACTTAAGTGTTAGGTGGACACTAGTAATAACACTTGCATTGCGCCTTTGTTCCACTATATGCTGCATGGAAGATGGAGCCTTTGAAGTCCTTTAAATAAGTCATTATTCTCAAAATATCAGCATCATAGAAAAAATTCAAAACCAGCTTGATTGTTTCATCACTGACAGATCAGCCTTTCTTAGTGTCAATAAGAATATATGTTTATTTTTGGAAATACAGTCTTCATGCATTTTTAAAGCAACCATACAAAATCTTACAAAATATAACAACAGAAAAGAAATGAGCTGCTGAGAGTTAAACTGAGCTGTCGCACATGTGGACCATTTAGAGACATTGACCTTTAAAGTTAAGACAACACACAGAGGCAACAAGGAATTTTTTTATAGCAAGCAATAAATTGCAGATGGCAAGTAAAGCAGAAACCATAACACATATATCAGTTTAAAGGTTATAAATGTCAGGATTATCACAATACCTTTATCTCCCAAATTTTTAATTATTGTGAGATTATCCATGTTACCTCTGCGCACCCCAAATGTCCAATTGCAAATGGAAAAAAAGCACACTCCCTCAATTCAGATGCAGCTCGAGAGGGATTT
This sequence comes from Thalassophryne amazonica, assembly GCF_902500255.1. Taxonomy (NCBI): domain Eukaryota; kingdom Metazoa; phylum Chordata; class Actinopteri; order Batrachoidiformes; family Batrachoididae; genus Thalassophryne; species Thalassophryne amazonica. The sequence continues at coordinate 93,947,572 of NC_047111.1, forward strand.
AGAAATGAATATGGTTGTAATTAGCATAACATATTGGTCTGTACAAAAGTTGCAAAAAATTTGCACAAGAAAGTACAATGTAACCAACAATTCTAGTGTAGTAAAGATCTGTCAACTAATGCTACATACTGTGATAATGTATAAACGCGCCTTTATTATGTCAGAAAGAGACTCTAGTTGAGCTATGATTTATACAGACCGCAAAACAAACATTTTGGCATGCATGTGTACCACAAATTAATTGAAATACAAGATTATTGTCACAGTGACTTGTTTTTAAAGTAATAATGGTAATAATATTGATTTAAAGTAATAATGCATTCATTCGCTGGCTGTTGCCAGAGCACCGGCGTCTTGGTTAGCGTCTAACAATCAGGCATAAATAGAAATCAATGGGCCTGATCAGTGTTTCACCGTAAATCTGCATTTTCCATGCTATTACTGTGTCGTTACATTTATTCAAACTCTGTCCTACATTTGTACAGCCACTATTCGTCAAAACAAATACAGAAGAGAATCAGACCATTTATATAATAGAATGAATTTGTTAGTCCCAGTCCAGATGTTGTGAAGCAAATAATACCATCAGTTTGTCAAACACACTATGTCTGCCATGACACAAGATACTCATCTGATCCTTAATTAACTTCATTATGAAGTGTAGTTAAAGATGAGAAAGTAAGAGGGGTGAAAGTAAGAGCTTCACACGCTCACATCATATTAAAGATATTAATATTAAGGGCTTCTCTAAATCCACCTGTGGTTCTCCATGAAAATTTCAAATAATATAAATAATATGAAACAGCCACACCAGCCAGGGTGAAAGTAAGATTATTTAATAAATTCTGGACCAAGTTGAAAGAAATCTGAAAATACTACACTGGAATATGGAGTATATCATAAAGACATGAATCTCATTCGTGTATATTCTTATATTAGTTGGATATACAATGTCAAAGCGACTGTCATGTGACCCACCAATTTGAGAGAAAAAACATTTAGATTCTGTGAATTTGCTCTTACACAATATCTCAGGATGGAAAAGCTAATGTGAGGCTAATTAAAAAGGGATAAATTGAGACTTATGAAAGTGAGACTTCTAATTGAATCGCTAAACGAACGGTGAGATATTTATCAATCAATCAATCAACTTTTTTTTTATATAGTGCCAAATCACAACAAACAGTTGCCCCAAGGCGCTTTATATTGTAAGGCAAGGCCATACAATAATTATGAAAAACCCCAACGGTCAAAACGACCCCCTGTGAGCAAGCACTTGGCTACAGTGGGAAGGAAAAACTCCCTTTTAACAGGAAGAAACCTCCAGCAGAACCAGGCTCAGGGAGGGGCAGTCTTCTGCTGAGACTGGTTGGGGCTGAGGGAAAGAACCAGGAAAAAGACATGCTGTGGAGGGGGGCAGAGATCGATCACTAATGATTAAATGCAGAGTGATGCATACAGAGCAAAAAGAGAAAGAAACAGTGCATCATGGGAACCCCCCCACAGTCTACGTCTAAAGCAGCATAACCAAGGGATGGTCCAGGGTCACCTGATCCAGCCCTAACTATAAGCCTTAGCGAAAAGGAAAGTTTTAAGCCTAATCTTAAAAGTAGAGAGGGTATCTGTCTCCCTGATCTGAATTGGGAGCTGGTTCCACAGGAGAGGAGCCTGAAAGCTGAAGGCTCTGCCTCCCATTCTACTCTTACAAACCCTAGGAACTACAAGTAAGCCTGCAGTCTGAGAGCGAAGCGCTCTAATGGGGTAATATGGTACTACGAGGTCCCTAAGATAAGATGGGACCTGATTATTCAAAACCTTATAAGTAAGAAGAAGAATTTTAAATTCTATTCTAGAATTAACAGGAAGCCAATGAAGAGAGGCCAACACGGGTGAGATATGCTCTCTCCTGCTAGTCCCCGTAAGTACTCTAGCTGCAGCATTCTGAATCAACTGAAGGCTTTTTAGGGAACTTTTAGGACAACCTGATAATAATGAATTACAATAGTCCAGCCTAGAGGAAATAAATGCATGAATTAGTTTTTCAGCATCACTCTGAGACAAGACCTTTCTGATTTTAGAGATATTGCGTAAATGCAAAAAGGCAGTCCTACATATTTGTTTAATATGCGCTTTGAATGACATATCCTGATCAAAAATGACTCCAAGATTTCTCACAGTATTACTAGAGGTCAGGGAAATGCCATCCAGAGTAAAGATCTGGTTAGACACCATGCTTCTAAGATTTGTGGGGCCAAGTACAATAACTTCAGTTTTATCTGAGTTTAAAAGCAGGAAATTAGAGGTCATCCATGTCTTTATGTCTGTAAGACAATCCTGCAGTTTAGCTAATTGGTGTGTGTCCTCTGGCTTCATGGATAGATAAAGCTGGGTATCATCTGTGTAACAATGAAAATTTAAGCAATACCGTCTAATAATACTGCCTAAGGGAAGCATGTATAAAGTGAATAAAATTGGTCCTAGCACAGAACCTTGTGGAACTCCATAATTAACTTTAGTCTGTGAAGAAGATTCCCCATTTACATGAACAAACTGTAATCTATTAGACAAATATGATTCAAACCACCGCAGCGCAGTGCCTTTAATACCTATGACATGCTCTAATCTCTGTAATAAAATTTTATGGTCAACAGTATCAAAAGCAGCACTGAGGTCCAACAGAACAAGCACAGAGATAAGTCCACTGTCCGAAGCCATAAGAAGATCATTTGTAACCTTCACTAATGCTGTTTCTGTACTATGATGAATTCTAAAACCTGACTGAAACTCTTCAAATAGACCATTCCTCTGCAGGTGATCAGTTAGCTGTTTTACAACTACCCTCTCAAGAATCTTTGAGAGAAAAGGAAGGTTGGAGATTGGCCTATAATTAGCTAAGATAGCTGGGTCAAGTGATGGCTTTTTAAGTAATGGTTTAATTACTGCCACCTTAAAAGCCTGTGGTACATAGCCAACTAACAAAGATAGATTGATCATATTTAAGATTGAAGCATTAAATAATGGTAGGACTTCCTTGAGCAGCCTGGCAGGAATGGGGTCTAATAAACATGTTGATGGTTTGGATGAAGTAACTAATGAAAATAACTCAGACAGAACAATCGGAGAGAAAGAGTCTAACCAAATACCGGCATCACTGAAAGCAGCCAAAGATAACGATACGATAACGATCTATCCATGAAGCCAGAGGACACACACCAATTAGCTAAACTGCAGGATTGTCTTACAGACATAAAGACATGGATGACCTCTAATTTCCTGCTTTTAAACTCAGATAAAACTGAAGTTATTGTTCTTGGCCCCACAAATCTTAGAAACATGGTGTCTAACCAGATCCTTACTCTGGATGGCATTACCCTGACCTCTAGTAATACTGTGAGAAATCTTGGAGTCATTTTTGATCAGGATATGTCATTCAAAGCGCATATTAAACAAATATGTAGGACTGCTTTTTTGCATTTACGCAATATCTCTAGAATCAGAGGGGTCTTGTCTCGGAGTGATGCTGAAAAACTAATTCATGCATTTGTTTCCTCTAGGCTGGACTATTGTAATTCATTATTATCAGGTTGTCCTAAAAGTTCCCTAAAAAGCCTTCAGTTAATTCAAAATGCTGCAGCTAGAGTGCTGACGGGGACTAGAAGGAGAGAGCATATCTCACCCATATTGGCCTCTCTTCATTGGCTTCCTGTTAATTCTAGAATAGAATTTAAAATTCTTCTTCTTACTTATAAGGTTTTGAATAATCAGGTCCCATCTTATCTTAGGGACCTCGTAGTACCATATTACCCCATTAGAGCGCTTCGCTCTCAGACTGCAGGCTTACTTGTAGTTCCTAGGGTTTGTAAGAGTAGAATGGGAGGCAGAGCCTTCAGCTTTCAGGCTCCTCTCCTGTGGAACCAGCTCCCAATTCAGATCAGGGAGACAGACACCCTCTCTACTTTTAAGATTAGGCTTAAAACTTTCCTTTTTGCTAAAGCTTATAGTTAGGGCTGGATCAGGTGACCCTGAACCATCCCTTAGTTATGCTGCTATAGACGTAGACTGCTGGGGGGTTCCCATGATGCACTGTTTCTTTCTCTTTTTGCTCTGTATGCACCACTCTGCATTTAATCATTAGTGATCGATCTCTGCTCCCCTCCACAGCATGTCTTTTTCCTGGTTCTCTCCCTCAGCCCCAACCAGTCCCAGCAGAAGACTGCCCCTCCCTGAGCCTGGTTCTGCTGGAGGTTTCTTCCTGTTAAAAGGGAGTTTTTCCTTCCCACTGTAGCCAAGTGCTTGCTCACAGGGGGTCGTTTTGACCGTTGGGGTTTTACATCATTATTGTATGGCCTTGCCTTACAATATAAAGCGCCTTGGGGCAACTGTTTGTTGTGATTTGGCGCTATATAAAAAAAAAAATTGATTGAATTGATTGAATTGATACATCTTTGGGATGGTTATGAGTAATTTTTTCTCTAATAGTCAAAATTTTGTTAGCAAAGAAAGTCATGAAGTCATTACTAGTTAAAGTTAATGGAATACTCAGCTCAATAGAGCTCTGACTCTTTGTCAGCCTGGCTACAGTGCTGAAAAGAAACCTGGGGTTGTTCTTATTTTCTTCAATTAGTGATGAGTAGAAAGATGTCCTAGCTTTACGGAGGGCTTTTTTATAGAGCAACAAACTCTTTTTCCAGGCTAAGTGAAGATCTTCTAAATTAGTGAGACGCCATTTCCTCTCCAACTTACGGGTTATCTGCTTTAAGCTACGAGTTTGTGAGTTATACCACGGAGTCAGACACTTCTGATTTAAAGCTCTCTTTTTCAGAGGGGCTACAGCATCCAAAGTTGTCTTCAATGAGGATGTAAAACTACTGACGAGATACTCTAACTCCCTTACAGAGTTTAGGTAGCTACTCTGCTCTGTGTTGGTATATGACATTAGAGAACATAAAGAAGGAATCATATCCTTAAACCTAGTTACAGCGCTTTCTGAAAGACTTCTAGTGTAATGAAACTTATTCCCCACTGCAGGGTAGTCCATCAGGGTAAATGTAAATGTTATTAAAAAATGATCAGACAGAAGGGAGTTTTCAGGGAATACTGTTAAGTCCTCTATTTCCATACCATAAGTCAGAACAAGATCTAAGATATGATTAAAGTGGTGGGTGGACTCATTTACTTTTTGAGCAAAGCCAATAGAGTCTAATAATAGATTAAATGCAGTGTTGAGGCTGTCATTCTCAGCATCCGTGTGGATGTTAAAATCGCCCACTATAATTATCTTATCTGAGCTAAGCACTAAGTCAGACAAAAGGTCTGAAAATTCACAGAGAAACTCACAGTAACGACCAGGTGGACGATAGATAATAACAAATAAAACTGGTTTTTGGGACTTCCAATTTGGATGGACAAGACTAAGAGACAAGCTTTCAAATGAATTAAAGATCTGTCTGGGTTTTTGATTAATTAATAAGCTGGAATGGAAGATTGCTGCTAATCCTCCGCCCCGGCCCGTGCTACGAGCATTCTGACAGTTAGTGTGACTCGGGGGTGTTGACTCATTTAAACTAACATATTCATCCTGCTGTAACCAGGTTTCTGTTAGGCAGAATAAATCAATACGTTGATCAATTATTATATCATTTACCAACAGGGACTTAGAAGAGAGAGACCTAATGTTTAATAGACCACATTTAACTGTTTTAGTCTGTGGTGCAGTTGAAGGTGCTATATTATTTTTTCTTTTTGAATTTTTATCCTTAAATAGATTTTTGCTGGTTATTGGTGGTCTGGGAGCAGGCACCGTCTCTACGGGGATGGGGTAATGAGGGGATGGCAGGGGGAGAGAAGCTGCAGAGAGGTGTATAAGACCACAGCTCTGCCTCCTGGTCCCAACGCTGGACAGTCACAGTTTGGAGGATCCAAGAAAATTGGCCAGATTTCTAGAAATGAGAGCTGCTCCATCTAAAGTGGTATGGATGCCGTCTCTCCTAACAAGACCAGGTTTTCCCCAGAAGCTTTGCCAATTATCTATGAAGCCCACCTCATTTTTTGGACACCACTCAGACAGCCAGCAATTCAAGGAGAACATGCGGCTAAACATGTCACTCCCGGTCTGATTGGGGAGGGGCCCAGAGAAAACAACAGAGTCCGACATTGTTTTTGCAAAGTTACACACCGATTTAATGTTAATTTTAGTGACCTCCGATTGGCGTAACCGAGTGTCATTACTGCCGACGTGAATTACAATCTTACCAAATTTACGCTTAGCCTTAGCCAGCAATTTCAAATTTCCTTCAATGTCGCCTGCTCTGGCCCCCGGAAGACAATTGACAATGGTTGCTGGTGTCGCTAACTTCACATTTCTCAAAACAGAGTCGCCAATAACCAGAGTTTGATCCTCTGCGAGTGTATCGTCGAGTGGGGAAAAACGGTTAGAGATGTGAATGGGTTGACGGTGTACACGGGGCTTCTGTTTAGGGCTACGCTTCCTCCTCACAGTCACCCAGTCGGCCTGCTTTCCCGACTGCCCGGGATCTGCCAGGGGGGAACTAACGGCGGCTAAGCTACCTTGGTCCGCACCGACTACAGGGGCCTGGCTAGCTGTAGAATTTTCCACGGTGCGGAGCCGAGTCTCCAATTCGCCCAGCCTGGCCTCCAAAGCTACGAATAAGCTGCACTTATTACAAGTACCGTTACTGCTAAAGGAGGCCGAGGAATAACTAAACATTTCACACCCAGAGCAGAAAAGTACGGGAGAGACAGGAGAAGCCGCCATGCTAAATCGGCTAAGAGCTAGTAGCTACGCAACCTAGCGGATTCCTAAAAACACGCAAAGTGAATAATGTGTAAAAAATTTAGAGGTGATTCAGCAGAAGGAGTGCCCCAGCCAAGGCACCAGACAGGCCATGAAGCAGCACAGGTAACGCACGGCAACAGCGAACGCACGACAACAGCGAACGCACGACAACGGTGCTAAAATAAAATAAAAATCCACTAGACACGCTGTGGAGCCGCACAGGTAACGCACGACAACAGTGCTAAAAAATAAAATAAAAACGAAAGCGTTAGCAAGCTAGTTAGCTTGCCAACGCTGATGAAAGTTAGCTGATGAAAGTGCTCCGTCGCGATGTTTCGACCGTTAGAGGTCTTCTTTAGGCGTTGGAGCATGGTGAAAAAGTAAAAAAAAAAGTAAAAAAGTCTTGAAAAAGACTGTTAGTTCAAAGTCCAAAGCAGCAGGTAGCAGTCTCTGTGTAAACAGTTCCAACAGAGAGCCAAAATTCTGATGCAACGTCTTCCTCCGTGTGTACTCAAAATCTGATCTCACTGGGACAGGAAGTTCCCTCTCCAATCAACCCCCCAATCAAACTACACTGTTCTTCTGAGCAACGTCTTCAGAACAGAATAGATCAACACAAAATAAATCGTTTTCTATCCTTTATTCAGCAATTTTAGTCAATTCCCCACATCATTAATATTACATATAATACACACTTATGAAAGCTCACTCTACAATCCTTTGTTAGCTTGTTGCTGCACCTGAACTCTGCACAAAACAACATTTTCAGATCACTTTAATCCAAGTGTAAGTCAGCGAATCATCTATTTTGATTTAATCTAATGCCCGAGGATGCGCAATAATGCTAAGCAAGATGGTGACTGCCTGGCAACAGCTCACAGGCTGCATCTGCCATCTAATGGATTAAATAGAAATTGATGACTTCAGCCTTTGCTACCTTGCACTTGGCTCGACTCTGGGCCACCTTGGTGCATTCATGATGCATGCTTGATCTAGGCATGGAAAGAATCACTCCAAAATATCAGTAGTTGAGGACGGAGTACATACCGCATTTTCCCCCTTGTCTCCTGAGCTTATTGAACTGAGCATAGGCACAGCTGAGGTGGGCGGGAGTCCACTGAGCTCTGGAATAAGATGACTTTTCCTTACTTTTGCAACCTTCAGAAAGCAGTTATATTTGTCTCCTTTTTCTTTTTTGCTGATCTGAAAAATGATCTGGTCTGTGACTAAAAACCCTGATGTAATTGGAATGGTGCATTTTCTGGTCCCTAACCCTCCGAGAGAACACAGATATAAAGAGAGAGTCCAGTGGCCAGAAAAAAACTCTGTGACTGGGTTTAGTGCTCAAGGCCATGTTTGTGTCCTTTCACAGGATGACAGTCAGTTCACATCCCCTCTGTCATACTAGAGGAGAAATGTGACCAAAAATAAATGTACAGTAAATCACCCAGACATGCACATGTAACATGCAATGACATGCCATGCTGCTAGTGGAATATTAATGTGTTAACCTGGTTAGTTTAGCAAAGTTAATGAACGTGATATAATCCAAAAAGGAGATGAAGGAAATGTGACAAACCTTTTAACATAATGACAGACATTATTCAGTCCGTCTTTTTTCTATAAAGCCACTTTCAGGCACTCCGATGACAAGACTACAGCCAACATCTTGTCTTTATTCTGATTGAATTATGAGTTTCAATCTTACTTAAATTTCACAGCAAAGTTCCGTCAAATATAAATGGACCCTTACAGTAATAACTGTAATGTGCAAATACAAATTGGCAAGTCAGCAGGACACAGCTTCACAGAATGTACAAGGAGAATGGGGCACAACTGACTTTGAACTGGGATCCTTCTTGCTGTCTAGAAAATCATACTCACCACGTACTCCACCATGCAATTTAGCATTCTTGAGACATCTTGCTGAAACACATACACACAAGCATTTCACTGAAACCAAGACAATCACAAAACACTTAGTGAAGAACAACAACAGCAAAAAAATCCTGCAATCCAGGGATGGACTTGATTCATATTGTACCATATCTTCTACCCAAAGCAAAGGAGCGCATAGTGCAACACAAAAGTCATTTGTAGTTTCTGCTCAATGCAATTGTGGTTTTGAGACCCATAGCCCATGCCCTCTAAATTGCCAGCTCTCTCATTTGTGGCTACGTGTGTATTACTGTATTGGTATCATGTGGAACCAAATGTGATGACACCACAGACCAGCAAAAACCTGGCCCAAAATGATGTGCAGTGTATTTGTGGTTGGCTTGCAGTTTAATTCTGCTTATATACACAACGAAACTGAACTGAAAACAATCATAATAAGAAAGTAAAAGTAAACACTCATGAAAATAGAAAACCTCACTTTACTACTTCATTGCTTCATCTCAGGTTGCTTTGGTGGCTGCTGGTGCTGGAGAGCTAACAGGTCGGTGAAAATGTCTTAATTCACTAGAAAACATATGTCACTTGAGTGCATGTTCTCAAAAGCAGAGCACTTTGCACCTGGTGTACTCTGACTCGTGAAGATGACAGATGACAGTCTAATTAGTTTATTTTATGTGACACCCAAAACACACCCATGACTGATTTCAAGGATAAATCTAATCCCTTTGCACCCAGTGCCTTATTTTGCATTCAGATTATGCACCATGAAGTATTTGCAGATTGTAATTGGTAAAATCACCAGTGTAATATTTAGTAGAAACAATATTTTCAGACATGGTATCATGCAAGCCTTGGGAAAAACTGATTGTATGAAATACACACACAAAAGGACTTAAAGTGACAGAGTGCACATCACAATGTTTCATAATGAATGACTAATATGAACTGTAAGTTTTCAAAGGAATTAATTATAAATCACATACTGATATCTTGTGCAGTGGATTTTTCTCTTTTTTCTCTTTTCTAACCACCTCGTTGGCACTTCAGGGTCTGTTCTGCTCTTGGGAAGTTTGACTTTCAAGTTCAGGCTGAGCATTAATCAATGGGCTGTGCACCCACTTCACTTTCCACTGAACATTTAATGGAGTGTGAATCAGCCACTCAGATGAACTGCTGGCCTTTCCAGGTGGTTCGGTTCTTAAGATTTATCTCATCGCCAACACAAGAAATAAGATGGTGGCTCTGGGTGTCATCAGCATTTGCTTTTTATGACAAACAAATATAATTGTGTATAAATGCAGTGACGAGTACCAGCATGGTAATGGAGATGTACCATGTGCTTGAACAGGAACTATGTATCAGGACAAATGTCAGGATTTCAGAATTTTATACACTGGGTGTTTTACAGTTCACAATGGGCCAAAACAACAGCTTGCGTGTCGCAGAAAGACAAATGGGTTTTTATCTTTGCTTAAAATGGCCTGGTGACCTACTTGGCTCAGAATTACCAGCAATGCTGTGGGTCTGAATCTGCCCTGGGGACTTTATTGCTTGTTACCTTCTCAGTGAGCATTTAACAGATGGCAACCCAAATATTGGGTTAAGGCACTATTGAAAAAAGCATATAAAAAAAATCCAGTGTGAAAGGTTTGCTGGAATAAGACGAACAGTGACATATTGCACAATTACACACACAAAGATAAAATCAAGTCAAGTCTTCAAGCATGCACTGCTGCATCCTTCACACTATGGAACCATTGGTACTGACAAAATAAATAAAACCAGAAGAAAAAGGAAGTTCTATATAGGGTTAGAGTTAGGGTTAGGCCCACTGGTGCCAGTACTTATCTACAGATTCTGCAACATCAAGCGGATGAGTCTACGACTTTCTCAGGACGGGATGCCAGTCTGATGCAGGTTACTTACCCAGTTGAGACCGGTACCTATTTACAGCTGGGTGGGTTGGGACAATGTAGATTAAGTGTCTTGACCAAGGACACAGACAGGTAGTGTGAGTTGGATTCAAACCCAGGTCTACATATTGGCAGGCCAACTCTTTATCCATTCAGCTACCTCCTCTACCAAAAAAATCATCTGGCCAGCCTTATTTTTTATTAGATGGCCCAAAATACAGGTCTCTAAGAATACAGAGAAATCAACTCATACTGTGAAACTAAAGCCTTGGGATCCTTTTGTCATTCATTTATACTTCAATCCAACCACCACAAGATGGGGCTATGAGAAAATGATTAACTGGGAGTTCACACCACCATCAATCCGATACAAATGTCTATATTAGTCAGTAATCATCATTCACAATAGTTAGGTAATTGGTGTGGCTAAATGCTGCTGTGACATGGCTTTCTGTTGAAATGATAATATTCTGTTGAGGTGCCTTTCGTAAGTCTCTCATTGGTTTACAGCCCTTGTAACCCAAAGCTCTAATCTTTACATTGAGTCCAGATTTGTGGGCTCAGTCCATTCATAAATACTCTGAAAACCCCATTATTAGGCATTTTGTTTCAGTAAGCTTTTCAAACACCTCTTCAAATCCCATAGCCAAAACAAAGCTCCTGTTTCAAGACAAGACCAGACAGTCTACATTATAATAGCCAAGTGGCCTCTGGGTGCATGTGTATGGATTTGATCACAGCAAAACCGGGACGAGCTGCCATTGGGCATTTGGTATGCTTATGTGTTGGGTCAAGGATGAACGCTACAAAAACTGAAAGTTGATAGGATAAATATTTATAATATGTTTTAGAAATTAGCGATTTTAGCTAACCAGTAAACAATGGACATTGTGCTGCAATGCACCATGGGAGCTTGGTGTTTTAAATGTTGTTATTGTGGTTCATGTTAGTTTAACAGTGTTGTTAGTGTTATTGATTTATTGTGTTTTGTAGTTCAGTTGGTTTACTCACTTTAGTTAAGTGTTTTGTTGCTATTACCATGACTGATTTAAGTGTCAAGTGTAATGCTTTTAATGTCTTCTGCCATGGTCTCAGTTTGTCAAATTAAAAGCACCTGCTTACAGCAGAAAGAAGAAAAGATGAAATGCTCTGCGTGCGTGTGTGCAAGTTTGATCAAACTGGGTAGAGCTGATATTTGCTGTTTGGTATGCTAAAATAATAATAATAATGATAATAGTGTGTCTATAGTAACAAGAGCCTAAGCTATGTATAAATACATTAAGGCAGTACAGTAAATTAACATTTAAAAAAAATATGTAATTAACCAGAAATAAAAGGGTTGAGTTCTTCTTCTAAAAAATGTTGAGGTCTAAGGTTCTAAAACCATTCTGGAATCACACACCATTCCAACTACCACCCTTTGTCAGCTACCTATTTCATAAACACTACCCAATCTAGAGCCTGTGGCTCTCCACAAGCAGCACACTAGTTTTAGTTTAAAATCATTCATTATGTAAAAACAATGTGTGCATATGCTGCCAGAAACTCCCCAAAACAAAAGCAATCAAACTATCTAATCACCCTGCTGGGTCTTTAAAACAAATCATTATTCAGGGGAAAGTCTCCCTATTTGACGGAGGGAAGTCCCATTGTGTTGCCACTCCCACTGACTCATGTTCATCTTTGAGGCTGTTTTTCACATCATCGATTTAAGCAAGTGCTCCATTTTTGATTTGCTAGCACATTATCAAGAGAGGTAGCATTGCCTTCACTGCTGTAAGGCAGTATGCAGGTTTTCACACTTCTAAGTACTTAAAGTTATGCATGTTAAAAGCTAAATGTCAGGGCTTTTTGCATATGCAAGCTCCATATGCTTGAATCCAGCAGGATGTTTCCAGAGATAATGCATGCTCTTTGATACTTACAGGTAGAGAAAACACTGCCCACAACACACAACCGTAATAGCTTCTATTTCTGATATGGAAAGCAATTTGACCAACTGTTTGTTTCTTATGTACATGGCCAGTGGTTCCCAATTAGCACCTACAGTTGTGCTAATTGTAGTACCTACTAAGAGCAGTACTTGATTAGTTGATCAGAAAAGCCATTTGTGACAATTGGTATTTCGGCCAAAAAACATCAGAAGTGTTGGGAATATTACACAACTGCTCAAATCATCTTCACTTCACACAGTAATCTGTAATCACGGGGAGGTGATGGTCTCGTGGTTAAGGCGTTGGGCTTGAGACCAGAAGATCCTTGGTTCAAATCCCAGCCTGACTGGAAAATCACTAAGGACCCTTGGGCAAGGTCTTTAATCCCCTATTGCTCCTGGTGTGTAGTGAGCACCTTGTATGGCAGCACCCTGACATCCGGGTGAATGTGAGGCATTATTTGTAAAGCGCTTTGAGCATCTGATGCAGATGGAAAAGCGCTATATAAATGCAGTCCATTTACCACTTACCATTTTAATCTTATCTTTCAAGGGGTCAGATTACCCAACAGTATGTGTTATTGAAGGTTACCAGGTGTCTTAATCGAAATAAAAAGACCATTGGATTTCTTTGGATGAGCCAAACAGAAAAGGGGAGAAACTATAATTATAGTTACATATAAAGGATAAGGTGTGAAAGGATATTGGGGAGCGGGGGGCATGTCCAAGTAAAAGATTTGGAACCACTGTCTTGAGACAAACAGAAGTTCTGATATGGACTTGAGTTACATACGAGTACGTCACAGAGGTTTCAAATGAACTGTTTCAGTTTGTTTGTACCCACGGAGCTCCTACACAAACAAACAAACAAGGAAAGCAAAAATACCGTTGGACCTGAGGTGGCCTGTCATCATCTAACCCCAACAATACATATTTATCTTCAGACGTTACATAAATACATTATTGCACAATAAGACCCCTTTAGCCTTTGATGCTGCTCTTGGCTGGGGTTATTATGGCTGTGACTTGACTCTGTGGCACTTCACTGTTATGTTAGAATTGCTCCAAATGGGGGAAAAATACAATACTGCATCCATATTTTCACAATATTTGTCTGAAATAAGATTTTTGGAGTGCTTTGTTGGCATCCAAATGTTTGTGCTGCAGGAGACAGGGTCGCTGTAGACACCTTGCCCTGATCACACACAGACACACAGACACACATTCCTTCACCACATACTTGTGTGAAAGACAGTGTTTAACTGTTCCACTTAATTGTAGATTATACTGCCTGAGAAAGAATGCGCAGCATTCACTGGTTCCTTATGTTTTACTTTTAATCAACATGTGTACTGTAGATCCAAGTAATAAAAAATGTTGAATTTGTTTGGTTATTTTTTATAATGAGGATATTAATGAGTTAAATGAATGACATCTGTATTTGTAAAATGATTAACATCATAAGTTGATGATCATTTCTACTTTACTGTTATGTTTTTTAATAGTACCATTCTTTTGAATGATTTCCTGTGTGCCTGTGCCTGTAACCTCTGAGTCTACAAGGCAGATCCACACTGTCCAAGAGCGCCTGACATGTAACGTTAATCGACGGTGCGCGTTGCTTTATCAAATTTTTTCAGGACCGGTGAGGGATATCCGTGTGGACACTATTCAAGAAATTCAGCTGGTTTTCGGTGTAAAGTTTAAGGGCTGATGAGAGATTGTGGAGTTTCTTTCGCTTTAAGCACAGCCCACAAAGCGGATCGGCGCGGCGCGGTCGGAGGTGGTGTCCGTCTGGCTGTTTCGAGCTGAAAACATCCTAATTTAAAGCTCTGTTCACCCAGGACGTCGTCAGAGAACAGAGAAGTTTCAGAAGAAGCCGGCATCAGGAGTTTACCCGGACATTCCACTGTTAAAGGAGATTTTGTAATGAAAGAACGTGCGGACGAATTTGTCGAGTCGGATCCGCGATGACGTGGCAAATCCGTCTGCGCCGTGACATGAAAAACACCTCCGTGTTGAAAATCATTTGTAAAATTCAGGCGGCTTTTGATGGCTTTCAACAAGTAAGCATCTGAGAAATTGTTTAACAGCTTGGGCATGTTCCAACTTGTCCGTTAAGGTTTCCAACGGAGGTGTTTTTCCTGTGGCGACCCCCCGCCGTCGGGTCCGGCCCGACATGCGAATCTGCCCGCACGTTCTTTCATTACAAAATCTCCTTTAACAGTGGAATTGTTGTGAAAGTGTAGGAACACGGACCCACAACAGGGGGCGCTAAATGAACGGACAATGGATAAGCCATACAGTAACAATTTAATGTTGTGAAATGCACAACGGAATACAGACAAACACAGTTTTGGTACCACAGACAATTAAATGTTAAGTGACGTGTGGGCAGGCTTGAGGATAGGAGACCTCCGTCTAGAACCGAGCCAGATCCCACACAGCCTACACCGCCAACGGATCTGAAGAACAAGGTGGCCACTGTCTCCAGCTGTCAGACCGGGTACTGCTGGCAGAGAACAGAAACAGTTTTGATGAGTGTGAGTTCGCACACTCAGTAATTCCACCGTCTGTGTTCTTTTGGGAGGGAGCATCTCCACCTCCAATCACACACTCGTGCAGCTCCTGTCTAACCACTTATCTGGTTGGAGTGTGAAGCGAAGCCGTCGCTGATCACACCAAACGCCAATTCCACAGATAAGGAAAACACCACAGGAAAACAGCTGCAAAGAAGTTCAGATTATTACTCAATGTTTCAAGTCAGCAGAGAAAATTACCTCCAAGGTAGCTGATTTCTCGGCGAGGAGGTGGAGTTGCAGTCCGGCCTTTATGATGGTGGTGGTATGATGTGAAATGAGTGACAGCTGGTGCTGATGATGGGTGACAGCTGTCACTCCCGGTTGCTATGACGCCCTCATGCTTGAAGCCCGCACTTCAAGCAGGGCACCATCTGGTGGTGGTGGGCTAGCAGTACCTCCTCTTCAGCGGCCCACACAACAGGAATGTCTGCATAAACTCTTGATCCCGAATTCTTCTGAAAGTTCTCTGTTATCTCACGACGTCTTGGGTCCACAGAGCCTGAAATTAGGAAGTTTTCAGCTTGAAACAGCGAGACGACGCCGCCTCGGAGCGCAGATCGCCGTCAGGTGCCGTGAGCCGTCCTTGCGGCGACAGTAAAACTCCAAAATCTCTCATCAGCCGTTAAAATTTTCACCGAAAACCAGCTGAATTTATCGAATGGTGTCCACTCAGTTGTGCCTTACAGGTTTTGAAAAAATTTTTATCAAACAAAGCAGCAGTCTCTGAGCCATTCCTAAACAATGAAAAAATCGAGGAGAGGGTGGGCCACTCCTCACTCAAAGCCTGCCCACAGGCGAATGACGTAACCGACAGGCGTGAAAAAACTCTCGCATGCCCACGAGGGTTCAAGCATGTCTGATGTAATCACACGTGATTCAAATCCATATAGTTTTTGAAAAAAATAATAAGGTCCGTTACTTTTCTCACAGACCTCGTAAAAATGAAGATGATCAACATGATAAACAGTGCCATTATACAAATCATTGCATATGTTACATAAATAACACTTTCCTGATTATACTACATAATAATAATACAAATCCCGCCTTTGCAGGATTGTTATGGAGCACGATCCGTGGCTACAGCGCTGAAGGAAAGTGCTGCTCGCCTTTTTCTCCAGACTTCGAGCCTGGAGCCAGAGCAGCGCTGAGCTTAACTTCATGTGGTGTGATCGTTTTAGACTATGAAATTGATAATAACAACTGTAGTTTCATCATTCCCTTAATTCGCTCGTGCTGCAACCAGGTTTTGTCGTCTCCATTCGGTTGTCACAATAAAATAAATACAGAAATACATTTTAAAAAAAAAAAAAAGAAATCTGACAGATTAGGCGTGTCTTATTAATTGAGCGAGCAAATATCCACATGTCAAGAATTATTGACATGTGAAAAGAGAATACAGTGGTCCCTCGCTATAACGCCGTTCACCTGTCGTGGCCTCGGAGTCTCACAGAGTATTTAGTCCAATTTTGCACGACTTTTTTTTTTTTTACAGTCTTCTGTGTTCTGCGTATCTGTTTCTAAGAATCTTGTTGCCCAGAAGAGAAAAGAGCGCCAACAACTACTCATAACTGTGTTTGTCACACGGAAACAAACACCTGCTGCAGCCAGGTGTGAGTGGGAAAAGGCGCGGCGTCAGGACGCAGAGGCCTGATCCGTGAAATACTGGTCAGTCACGATTAATAATTTCTTATGTGTCCGACCTCATTCGTTGATCATTAAAATTAATTCGTTAGTTCTAAATGCCATCATAATTATTTATAGGAAAACATTCTATTTTTATTTCTCAAACAAATGTTTGGGCCTGAAAACAGTTTGGTATTATTTTCCTACTAAGGTTTGAACTTTGAAAGTGTTTACACACGAGAGAAAAGTGAGAAAATGTTCATGCCTGATTGAGAAAGTGTATAAACTGTGTAGTGAGGGGTTTTACAGCCTTAAAACGTCTATAATAATTGTAAAAAATAACGCTGACTACGTCGCGGTTTCGCGTATTACGGGCTATTTTTTAGAACGTAACTCCAGCGATTAATGAGGGACCACTGTAACACTTTATTGATTATATACTACAAAACAATTGATATGACAGCCGCTTTTGACGCTCTATTGGCACGCGTCGTGATTGGTGGAGTTCTTGTTCATTGCCATCTTTCCGGCTTCCATTTTGTAAAATGAGGGTGTGTCTGAAGCGGAGTCTGAATATTTATGGGCGTGTTTATTATAATTACGATCGTTTCCACCCGCCGCATTTATCAAGATCACGTCAGGCTCGTTTCACTTTGTCCCTTTGATGCCTTCTTTGTTGTTCTGGTATTGGCTACTTCTCAGCTCAACACGAGCTGTCATCGGATCTTTTTTTTTTTTTTTTTTTTTTTATATTTATTTCATTCATTTAAAAGAAAAACAGAAAAGCAAAAAACAAAAGCACCACAATACCACAATGAAAAGGAGCAGAAAGAAGAACAAGTCTTATGATTTCTGCCCCTTTTAACAATACAATCTTTCAATATACAGCATCATAGTCAACATTATTTAACAGATTGCATTTCTTTAACTTGTCACATACCACTGACCCATTTCATAATTATGACCATTAATTAATAGATTACATCACTGACAGGTTACATTTAAACTTAAGACACTCCAAACATTATTAACAGTTTACTTTTTTTTTTTTTTTGACTTTCTTGCAGCCCACTGACTTACTTCATAGTTTCATACTTACTTAATACATCTAATTTAATATGTTTTTTAAATAATTTAAGCGACCTTAATTCTTTAATTTCTTTATTAAGATTGTTCCATAATTTGACACCATTTACTGCAATACTCCTTTCCTTTACTTTGGTTCTAAATCTTGGTTTTTTAAAGACTTCTATTCCTTTCAATTTATAACTACTTACTCTTTTTTCAAACATATTTTGAATGTTTGTTGGTAAAGTATTTTATTAACTTGGTACATCGTTTGTAATATTTTCAAATCAACTAAATCATGAAATTTAAGTACCCTATACTTAATAAACAATGGATTAGATGGATCTCTAAAACCACTGTTACTAATCACTTTTAAAGCTCTTTTCTGCAAAATAAATAAAGGTTGTATATAGGTTGTATATGTTGATCCCCAGATTTCTACACAGTAAGTTAAATATGGGACAATCAATGAATTGTACAATGTTAATAAACCATAACTATTTAATGAATATTTTACTTTATGCAAAACAGCAATGGCTTTCGTTATTTTTCCTTTTATGTAATTTATGTGTGACTTCCATGTAAGATCTTCATCAATCATGACTCCTAAAAATTTCATTTCTTTTACCCTTTGTATATCCATTCCATCTATTTGTAATGACACATTATTTTCTTTCGCTCTATCATTAAACAATATGAAATTTGTCTTATTAATATTTAGTGACAATCTGTTTATATCAAACCAATGTTTAACTTTTTCCAACTCTGTATTTATCACTTGTGCTACTTCCTGTATATCTGATCCAGAGTAAAACAGCGTTGTATCATCAGCAAATAAAATGCTGCCAAGCACATTGGATACATTCACAAAATCATTGATATACAAAATAAACAGTTTGGGTCCAAGTACCGATCCTTGTGGTACTCCATAAATAATGTTACACAATTCTGATTTGGTATTATTTATCTGATAACTCCTGTTTTCTATTTTCTAAGTAGCTTTTTACCCACTGATGTGCAACACCTCTTATTCCATATTGTTGTAACTTGTGGAGCAATCTTGAGTGGTCTATAACATCAAAAGCCTTTTTCAGGTCAATAAAAATACTTACAAAATAATCCTTATTATCTATTGTTGTTGATATTTTCTCTATTAGTTCCATAATTGCCATAGCTGTCGAATGTTTTGTTCTGAATCCATACTGAGCATTATTTAAAATATGATGTTTCTCAATAAATTTATCCAATCTTGTTACAAAAACTTTTTCCATAATTTTAGAAAACTGTGGAAGCAATGATACTGGCCTGTAATTAGAAAAATTATGTTTGTCTCCATTTTTATATAATGGGACTACCTTATCTTCCAGAAATCTCCGTCTCCCCATTTAAAGCATGTTTTTGATCCCCCATCTGAGCTGCTTGTCTCAAAGACACACACACACAAACAGAAAACTTAATGACTTTTGCAGACTGAAACAAAGCATATGTCCTAAGAAGACTTTGGCGTTCCATTCCACTGCACTCTCCTAATCCTCCCACACGTGCCGGGCTGCAGCTCCTATTCCAGAGAGGCGCTGGCACTCAGACACAGGTAATCCTGCAGCCCCTCAGGTGGACATTTAGCATTTCCACCAGCGTGTTTCCTGTTTGCCTGATGAAAGAGTCGCTGCACCAGTTGATTTAGTCATGCAGCTGACAGGAACACCAAAAGGTGACATTAAGTCTGCACCGTCCAACATTAATCAGCACCGCCCGCTGCTTTTGGAGTACTTGCATATTTGCAGGGAAAAGTACGATGCATTTAAAGGTAGAATCCAAGTGTGTGTTCATGCGTCTGTCAACCTGTCTGAAATGTTACACTGCACTCTTAAAGGCCTGGCAGCCACCGTGACCTGCGCAGCAGCTAATTTGATTTTGATATTTGATATCACGTCTGTGCAGTTGTTTGGTTTGAATCCAAACGGTCACAGCCGCCTCCCACTGTGCAGTATAAATACATACTGTACTGCACTGTACTGTGAATGAATCCAAGGTGGGCTGATCCAAGACCACCAACATGGCTCTAAATTAAATTCATCTTTGTCACAGTGTGTTATCTGATGTTTTTTGTTGCCTCTCTCCCCATCCTTCCTTAATACAAAACTCCATTGTTCCATCATTTCTGTCGTTCAGATTTACCAAAACCAACTAAAATCACACTAAAGTGTTTCATTTACAGCTTATTAGTCCATACTATGATACACTCGCACTGTTGTGCACGCAGTTAGTGCACTTTCCTCCCAATAATAAGGTCTCACATTCAAGGACACTCATGCACCGTTGTCCTTGTACATCAGGTCCGGGTTTCATAAAGCAGTCGAATCTTGTTTAGTTGAATAAACTCACTTAGTTGACTAATTTTTTGACGTTAGTGGTTGCACAAAGCACTTTGTCTGCTAAAGTTTCACGTTACCTGACTCAAGTTTTTAGCCTAGTAGAGAGGAGGTCTACCAAACTTTGGTGTCTTACCTCAAAAAATGGCAGCTATAATGTACCACCACTTGATGGAACACGTCACTCGTATTCCTTCAAAAGGAGAACTTCCTTCGCTTTTGGCCATGATTGTAGCAGATGATGACTGTCATGATGTGTTTGTGACAGTTCTCACATTATACACCAGGTGTCGCTGTTACACCTGAGCAGCATTGTGTGCACAAAAAGGCTTGATGGAAGTGTAGAAGAAGAAACTGAAGAGTGAAACTGCCCAGGCTAAGTGCTAAACACGTTGTTTGGTAGTTTGTATGTGTCTGTAAATGTTAATAAAGCCAATTAACGAAACAAAGGCCGTGGTACCTGTGAAAACTGTCAACTAACGTAAGCTGGCCAGTCTACAAGTTTAGCCGTCAATGTGAAATGGTAATTAGATGGATAATGTTGGGTGACTAACCGTAGTTGACTAAGTTTAAAAAATGTTTAAATTCAACCTTTATTTAACCAGGTTAGTCCCATTAAGATCGAGATCTCTTTTGCAAGGGAGACTTGGGCAATTATAACATTTCCAATTCACCTAACCTGCATGTCTTTAAATGTGGGAGGAAACCGGAACACCCAGAGGAAACCCACACAAACACGGGGAGAACATGCAAACTCCACACCATGACCTTCTTGCTGTGAGGCAGCCATACTAACCATGAAGCCACTGTGCTGCCAAGCTTAGTAAGACTAGTTGTGTAAGTTTAGTAGACTGAAAGATTAGACAGCTTTATGAAACTGGGCCCTGGAGTTCAAGCAAGGCATCCAGTGTAAAACTTGCATCAAATAAACGTGGATCAATGCTCAATCCACTGTTTTGACCCCAAGCAAGTCAAAGTATCTTCATGAAAACCAGTGTGTGTGTGTGTGTGTGTGTGGGGGGGGGGGGGGGGGGGGGGTTTCCACATCCAGCACATTTTTCCTCTCCACTTTTGTCAGGATTGCAAAACATTGCAGTTTCGTTCATCATGCTTGCATCTGCCTGTCTAAGTGTGTGTGGATATATTTATGTGACCATGATACCTTAATAACAGCATGTGGTACACACTGCAGCCACATGAGCCAGAACTGGGTCTGACACGTTTTTCAGCATAAATGTACTGAAAACACCATTGTCTTTTAATGCACACTGCATGTTTGTTACCATTTGTGCAGATGACTTGCTTGTGATTGACGAGTAGATCAGCTGTTTATATCTTAGGGTTGTTTGTTTTGTGAGCACATAATTCACTAACAACATGTGGTAGTCACCTCATACCTACGAGGTCTGTTAGAAAAGTAACGGACCTTTTTATTTTTTGCAAAATCTATATGGATTTGAATCATGTGTGATTGCATCAGCCAAGCATGAACCTTCGTGCGCATGCGTGAGTTTTTTCACGCCTGTTGGTTGCGTCATTCGCCTGTGAGCACGCCTTGTGGGAGGAGTGGTCCAGCCCCCTCTTCAGATTTTCATTGTCAGGAAATTGGCTGATCGACTGCCGCTTTGCTTCATCAAAATTTTTTCAGAAAGTGTGAGAGACAGCCAAGTGGAAACTATTTGGAGCCACGGAGCTGCTCATGACGCGGGACGAAAGCACCTCCATGTTGGTGTCACAGGACAAGCCCTAACATGCCCAGCTCTTGCACCATTCAGAAAATTCAGACGGCTTTCGGTGGCTTTTCAGTCATGTGACTATCCGAGAAATTGTGGACAAGCTGGACATGCCACAACATGTCCTGTGAGGCTTCATCATGGCGTTGCTTTTTGTTCTGTGCCCTGCGCCTCCTTCCCGACGTGCAAATTTCTCTGCTCCTCTTTCCATTACAAAAACTCCTGTAACAGTGGAATGTGCCGAAAAAGTGCTATGTCCAGCTGTCTTGCCATTTCTCTGGTATTCAGACAACGTCCCGGATCAACAAAGCATTCACTTTGGAAATGATCTGGTCATTTGAGCCCATTGATCGCTGCTCGGTGCGCGGTGCGCCATCTGCCGCTGTGGGCCGTCTTTAATCCAGTTGTAATTGTCCTTAATCTGTGTGATCCCCATAAGATCTTCACTGAAAGCCATCTGAATTTTCCAAATGGTTTCCACTTGGCTGTCTCTCACACTTTCTGAAAAAAATTTGATGAAGCAAAGCGGCAGTCGATCAGCCAATTTCCTGACAATGAAAATCCGACGAGGGGGCTGGACCACTCCTCCCACAAGGCGTGCTCACAGGTAAATGACGCAACCGACAGGCGTGAAAAAACTCACGCATGTGCACGAAGGTTCAAGCTTGGCTGATGCAATCACACATGATTCAAATCCATATAGTTTTAGCAAAAAATAAAAAGGTCCGTTACTTTTCTAACAGACCTCGTACACCAATGGTATCGCATGAGCAAGTGATTTAATTTGTGGTCATCATAATGCTAACAATACCTTTTAACAATAATATTATAACACTGATAATATTAATAGATTTGTATAGCACTTTCACAGAAATCAATGTGTTTAACAGAAATTATACTAATAGTAGAAACAACAACACAACAGTGTACACATAAGTAATCATGACAACCGATATAAGCTGATTAAAATAAGTAATATTTCACAACTATATAACAACTAGGGTAATTACTTGACATTTACACCATAGGTGCCCACTTACAAGTAGATGACGAGCTTAGATGTTAGGATTATTTAAACCATATATTTGCATAATGTTGAGGATGAACAAGCATCTTGTACTTAAAAATGCTTTATGACTGAGGCTTTATATTCAGGGCATGTTTATGTTTTGGTGACACACACACACACAAAAAAGATAACATGTCCAAATATGCTAATTGTGGTGTAAATTTATATTCCAACAGCCATAACTCAAGAAAGCATTATAAGAGATCTGATTGTCAGAATGCGTATGTATATTGTATTGAAACATATATTACATCATATGCGAATATGCTAACGAAACGGCCATTCAAGTGGATGCTGACTTGCATTATCATCAGTATCTTCAAAAAATATAATGCAATGCAAAAATACCCTTGGCCATATGAGCATTGTTTTCTTTATAATTTGTAGTTGTTTAATTAATTATTAAGATCCTATTGCCTTACGTACAATTTGTACATGTTCAATAAAGCCTGTTCATCAATCATAAACAATATTTATGTTTTAATGGTGTCTGCAGGAGGGCGTGCATGTATGTGTAGCTACATGAGCTTTTGACAAGTGCAGACGTTAGCGTTGAGTTAGCAGACATTAGCATGCACGCTGACATTCACAAAATGTCTTGTAAATTACTCCAGAGTTGTTAGCAAGTTACAAAAACAGCATTTTCAGTTTCAGAAGTGTTTATTTCTCTCTAGCTTTTACATAATATATGACAAAGAGGTTTCATTTACGCACAAACAAAGCAAAGTTAGCAGCTAGCGACACCAGGAAGTGATGTCACCATGCTAACGTCTGCAAGACCATACCATAAAAACAGGAACAGAATGTGACATTTTAACCTCTTAAAATCCCTCTTAATATAAGTCAAGATAAACTATCTTTGAATTTGTCCAAGCTCTGTGTCTCAAGAATGTTCCCTGTGAATTTGAAGACCCTGGTAGCAATAAGACTGGACTTATGCTGAGCACAGACAGGACAGACTAGTAATAATGTATGGACGTCCATTTGAATAAAGTTGAGTTGGAATAATGGGTTGGAGGAATTCATATGGTTGACAGGCCTATTGCACCTTAGCTCAATTATGCACTCTGTAGAGTGCCAATCTTGATCTGTTTTGCATTTTTGTTCTGTTTTTTTCCTGTTACTGAATACACACTCCCCCAATTTTTTCTTACTTGCTGATATAAATCTACATGAAGATACAAGATTATTTCTATTCATTACTCTTCTCTAAGCTTGTAATGACAGAATGCCTCAGGAACTGACAGCAAAAAATATGTATATTTATATTTGATGGGGTACAGGTGCTACATATGACCTTTGGTTTGTGTGCATGTGCTCCTTTGTGTATCCATGTGCATGTTTCTGCATACTGATTGGATGTTGGCTGCTGGCCCTTTGCAGATAACGCCCAGTCTGCTGAGGGCCCACTTGTAGCTGGCTGATATTGCCTTGCTGTAATGCCGGGGAGCTCAGGGAGTTGAATGGACCTGTAGGCATTGCACAGCACAACACAATTACTACGAACAAGGCAGGCAGCATGTGTGCTACAAGCAGGGGTCACCATGCCCCACTTGCTATCGTCTTTATGTTGCCTGTTTTGAGCCTAATTGTCTGTACGATATGTAAATTCTGAAATGAAATGGCTTAAATTAAGTAATAATGAAATAAACTGTTGGCTCACAGCTATGAAGGTGGTATAATTACTATTATTGCTGTTGCTCTTGTTTTGTTTTCTTGGGAATTGGTGATTTAAGATGGTAGTGTTTGATTGTTAAATCAGAGATGAGGGGACACTTTTAAATTGTAGTTCTAGGAAACACATTAATTGATGCTGCAGACTTAAAACTGATGCTGTGTTTTATTCTGTAGCATTTTAACTGTACTGTGAACTATAGTATATATTTCCAAAATTAATTTGTATTAATTGTTATTATTATTATTATTAATTTGTATTTGTTACAAAGAAGCCCTGAATGTAATACAGTGCATATTATACTAATATGAGTCTAAACACATTCAACTGGACAGTGCAAGCATACATGAACACAATATGATCATAAAACAGTAGTTTTCGGATTACGGCATAAACTTCACGACGTTACTCAAATGTCAACATAACAGAATCAGGTCAAAAATATACATTTTAATCATATAGATGGGATGATTTATTCTGGTTATTTCTGAAAGATAAGCACAAGAATTAGTAGCAGAAATTGCAGTTATACAGTATTATTCAAGGTATAGGATAGGGATATGTGGGATGAGCTGCTTGCTCTGCTGCCACCGCGACCCGGACCTGGATAAGCAACCGGGGGAGAAGGGGGGGGGGGGGTGCAGAAGGGGAACTTGTTCCACAGTCTGGTGCCAGCTACCACAAAAACACAATCACCCCAGTTTGTATTTTGACCTCGGAACATCTAAGTAAAGCTGACCCACACTGCTCAGCGTGCTGCTCTTGTTGGAACGGCATCTCTGGAATTTGCCGACATGAGAAGATGCTGCTGGATGAGTGTGAGGATTGACTTACGATCATTTAGGCGTAAAACACACAAGATACACAGCTTCTTGTGCCAAAAATACTCCTGTTTTTGTTACCCACAATGAAAAAAGTGAAACACAGTGTACTTCAAAGTACTTATTTACATTGGTCTAATGGAAAATTATGGTTTCTAGTTTAAATCTGCTGGAATCACTTTACAAAATCATAAATATACATTGTGAGAAACTAAAAAAATTAGCTGTAACAAATTACATCATTTTTTAAAAAGTTGATCCAAAGTAGCATTTTCACAAATACAGCATTGTTTGGGAACTACTTTTTGTGCAGGAATTCATCAAGCATGTCGGCCTTGGGCGCGCACTAACACAGAATATACAAAAACTGTATAGTTGTTTCGTCAAAACGAGAGCGTCCACTTTTAGCTTGCCATAAGCTAGTGGCGTGTGTAAGAGTGTGAAGCTGATGAGACACAAAGACATTAATAGCTTTAAAAACAAACCTTAAAATCTTAACGTCAGTTCTAAAATGAACTGGAAGCCAGTGGAGTGAGTAGAGTACAGGAGTAATATGCTAACATCTGGAAGTGTTCATTAAAAAATGAACAGCAGCATTTTACACAAGTTAGAGGCATGCAAGAAACGACTGGTTAACACCAGCATAAAGTGCATTGCAGTAATGAAGTCTGGAGCTGATGAAAGCATGAATGGCTGAAGATCATGTCTAATGAAGAAGGACTTTACTTTAGCCAGAAGATGTAGCTGGAAACTTGTGAAATATTTGCTTTTACAAAAGAGTTTATCTGTTGATTGAACCTCAAACAGCTGTCAAATACATATGCTAACCCCAAAAGCATAATCATTTTCATATTTATTGCTTCCTGAACTATACATGACCTGATTTTAAAGCTAGAACCCCAAACAGACCCAGTAATACCTGATCTTAGACATTAGTTATGCAGTTATGCAGATACGTTAAACTAAGTGATCTTATTTTTACATGGGTCAATTAAACAGTGCAGAACTGCAGTAAAACTAAAGCCCAGATGAAAACTAGGGAGGTGATGGTCTCGTGGTTAAGCATTGGGCTTGAGACCAGAGAATATTCGATTCAAACCCCACCGTGACCGGAAAATCACTGTGGGCACTTGCACAAGGTGCTTAATCCCCTAGTTGCTCCCAGTGTGTAGTGAGCATCTTGCATGGCAGGCAACTGTTTGTTGTGATTTGGCGCTATATAAATAATTGATAATTGAATGGGTAAATGCGAGGCATTATTGTAAAGCGTTTTGAGCTTCTGATTCAGATGGGGAAAAGCACTGTATAAATGCAGTCCATCTTATACTGATTTAAACATTTTAGTTGTGAAAAACATTATTATTATTATAAATAGTTGTAGTAGTAGTAGTGGTATTCTGTTAGTATGAAAAAATGACAACATGGAACTGATGAACAGCAGACCCAATGAGAGGTTACATGCAACACATATGGGAACTATGGATATTTATAGTAAAAAGTAAATCCCTTCAGCTACTCCACAGCAGATCCAGGGTGGATCTGCATGTTGATTTGGCACAGGTTTTACACCAGATGTCCTTCCTGACACAACTCCACATTGCATGGGGAAATGTGGCGCAGGAGTGGGGTTTGAACTGGGAACATTCTGCGCATTATCTACTTGGTCACCACCCCCTGGATATATATATACGTATATATACATATATATGTAAGGATTAAACAACGAGAAGCCGTGCATTATACGGTTTGAATGCACGATGCAGAGTCTACTCCAGAGTGTTACTCCGCGAAGTGCATTCAAACCGTATAATACACGGCTTCGAGTTGCTAAATCTGCTTATACCATGGTCCCACACAGTGAGCTAACACACAAATATTTATTTAAGTTAACTTTTTTCGTGTACTCTTCTTCTTTCCCGTCTTCAATCTTGTCCAGTTCATCCGATGTTAAATCTTTATGCCGTTGCTTTTGCTGTTCTTCTCGTTTGCTCTCCCTTCTTCCCATTCCTCAAACGTTTTATTTTTGCCAAAAATATTAAAATTCACTTGGAAATCTATGGTTTATCGCATTTCTGTCATTTACCTGTCAAAATGCAGCTGATCTGTGCCAGCTGATTTGCTATTGTTAATTGTTATTGATTTGATATTGTTAATGTCTTATTTATTATTGGCCTGGATTGTAATTTCCTCTTTTGGCAACTTTTGTGTTTGTGTATCTCCATGCATGTGTTTGTAAAACGTCAAACATCAGCATAAATTCACAAAATTCTTTCACACTACCCACTGGAGCAAATTCACACCTCCTTTGCAGTGTGCGACGTGTTATCCGTTTGGTTAAACACTTGTCTGTGTGGGATTTATTGGATGGAACCAGAGTGCCGGAGCTCATCACTCTCTGGCACAGTGGTGATTATCTGCTTTAAAGATGCCAGTGGCACATTAAAGCATGACATGGTGCAGAGCGTGCATACTCGTGGTGTGTACACAGCTGCACAGGGGAGCAGAAAAATGACATTCTCCTGCTCCCAGTGCAATCACAACTGTGAACTGTGGCCACAGAGCTGCAATTTAGTCCAGCAGTTTTCTTTTGTTTATCTGCTAATGTTGGTGTTTCATTTTTTTTTTTTGCTTTGTACATGTTTAATTCATGTGAATCTTAAGTAGATGAAAATGGGTTTTCTCTTTGAATGGTTTGTCCCTGATTATTACACCCGCGGGCCGTAATAGTGTACTGGTTGAACTTGGCCGAATGGTGTCAGTATTTGCACGATTATTATTTTTATCTATTTCAATGAAAACAATTAATAGTTTTCATTAATACGTAGTTAATGACATAATTTTTTATATTGTTAGGGCGGGCAGGAGCCCGGCACCCGGAGAGGATGGACCCACAATACAAACTCCCAGAAGAGGCTTTGGAGTACAAGTAGTTGTCATGTTTATTTCAGGCTGGGGTTCAGTACACAGGTTGTCAGGCAGTGGAGCAGAGTTACAGACAGGGTAAGGCAAAATTCAGTCATCTCCAGGCAGAGGTCTGAGGCATGAGCAAACACTGACATATGGGCTGAGGCAAAACGGGGTGGTCAAGAAACACAGAGCAAGAATCAGGTACATGGCGAAACAATTCAGGACTGGATACATAAAGGCTGGAATGTGTGCTAGAAGCAACAACAAACTGGCAAATGTGTGGTGGCTGGGAGGAGATTAAATAGGTAGGTGTTAACAAATTGCACGGGAGGAGAAGGATCTAGAAAGGGGGTGTGGCTGCTGAACAAAGAGTAAGGATGGGGCAAGATGGTGAGGAAGGGACTGCGCAAAGTGGAGTGATGTAATAGACAAAGATGTGTGAACAGGTGCCAAGAGCATGAGTGAACACAAAGCAGAGAGAAACAAAGAGAAAGACAACGACACGGGGCAGGTGCAGTGAAGTGAACATAATCAGATAGAAGTGAGGGACGAAGACATGAAGGCAGGTGCAGGATGTGGGGAAACTGAACAGAGCAAAACAGAAACCGAAGACAGAGTAAAATGTACCATGGACCAGGCATGAACCTGAACACTAAGCTAAAACAGGACTTGACAAATGACTGAAGAATACAAAAATGAAAACCAGGTGACAAAATCAACAAGCAACGACTACATCATAAACTGATATTAAAGAACAATAGAAAACAGAAACGAGAAGAGCAAAAATTAATAGATGACAATGATAAAAGCACAGATGTTTTTTGGGAGACACACCAAGCACTCCATCATAATTTTTTTTCTAATAAAACTGTGGCAGGATGTGGCCAGGATTTGTCACGACTATTGTTGCTGGGAAGCTGCCTTTGTTCTTCGTCTTTCATCATTACCTTCACGAAAACAGGCAGCGCTTCTTTTTCATCCACACAGCCTCTCACCTCAGCATCCTCCTGTTTTCTACCACCAATTTAGAGCAGGCTGCTTTTAAAAAAGCCATTAGTGGCTCAAAAATTTACTCAAGTAAGAGCAGAAATGCAGTTTGCATAAAGAAACTGAAAACACTGTTTGTTCCTCTAAAAAGAAAAACAACAACAAAAAAACCCCTGTACATTTACCCATGTGAATTACTTGTAATACGTTATTACCAACTACGGACAATCTGTTGACTTAAAAGCCAGTATGTATAGTCACATCTATCAGCAGGGTTTTCACATAAGAAAGTAGATCAAATCTAGGTTTAAATTTTTCCGTGTTCCTTGTAGCAAATTAGCTGAAATCTGTTCCACCCCACTATGAAGGTTTACAACCGGTACCACACAGTGTCATACTGTTTGCTTTTCTTCATGATCAATGTAACTGAGGTTCAAGTCATATTCAGTGACTTGGAAATGTTTATGTATTCATCCCTTGACTTGTCGAAAGTAAACTGGCTGTAAAAGTGATGATTTGATGGCAGCATTTTATGACCATCACAAAATTCTAGCCACAATTGAAGTTAAGATGTAGGTTTTTCTTTGTTCTCAAAATTCCACACTAGCCTTTGTTCAAAACCACATAGTGTGCAATCCAAACAGTATTAAAAACACTTTGTCCAATTGATCATGGGTTCTAAAAAAAAAAAAGGAGGACTATGTATACAGATGCCTGTAATTCCAAAATGGTTAATACAGTATTTTTATATTCCAAAAACCATTGTTTGGTTGTATGATTATTTAATTTTAACTCCAATTTGGTGGTTTAGAAAGTTGTATCACTGTTCAGCAACTTATGGACCTGACAAAACATCCTAGAAATCTGAGCAACAGAAGACTTAAATAAACAAACCTTTGAAGAGAATGGATCGGAAACAAGAGCAATCTGAGATTTCTGACATCCGCAAGTCCGGATCCAGATCACCTTCAACATTCAGTGGAGTCTTCCACACCCTAATATGTATCTGTGGTGCAAATATGGTGAGAATCCGTGAAGCAGGACTTTTTTCCACATAATCCTTCAAAGCCTATATAAAGTGAAATCTGATCCAGAATCCAGATCACCTCCAAAATTTATTGGAGTCTTCCATGACCTAATATCTATCTGTGGTAAAAATTTCATTAAAAATCCATGCATAGTACAGCAGATAACTGTAATAATTGTTCAAATCCGGTTACAATCACCAAAATTTGCCTGTGTATACCTTTTGGTACATATTGTAGAAAAATAATGTTAGCCATTTGAATTTTCAATACGGGGCCAAGTAGGGGTCAATTGAAGAACTGCATAGGGGTAAAAAAAATGTTCCGATCATATTGAAAGTTTCTACAGGGGTCAAAAGTTAAAGTTGCTCCAGTTTTGGTAAAACGTGGTGCAAATTATTGGTTGAACTAATAGGATTAACAAATGGAACAGTTCTGACTGTGTTGAATGTTTGGTCTCCAAAGTAAAGGTCAAACAATGTCGACATCCCTTGGATTCTATGACATGTGACCAGTGGTGGGCACAGATAACATATAATCAGATAACTGAAAAGTTATCTGTGATAAAGATAAAACAATAAACCACCCCAAAATGGATCAGAAGTTACAGATAACTGATAAATTCCAGTATTGTCTCTGGTACATTTGCAACTACTAATAAACTGAATTTGAGTTTTAACACCACAATCACTTCTGGTAACAGCAAAAGTGACAACAAACCTAAACAATGAACCCACACTTCTGTCTTTGAACATCTTGCCCCCTGCTGGAAGCTCTTGTTTACTACATGGCTTCCAGCACAGAGGCAAGTTAAGAGCAGCCATAAAGCATAGCTCTCTACCAATCACAATGCACCAGTCAGGCGGTGGTCTTGGAAAATAAAGCCATGCTGACTTATGGTTTTGATTTATAAATAACATTAATACTGATAGAATAACTCCATTAATGTCAATTCTGTCATTTGTACAAAGTTAAAATATAACATATATCTTTTAATGTTGAATAATGCAGTAATTCTGAGGTTTTGTAACAAACACAGACAGATTGCAAAGGATTCTGGGTAAAATGTGCCTCTGCTAAACACTGATTGGTTCAGTCATTCATTATGTTAACCAATACGTTAATGTGATGTGTGTCATGTGTTGGTGTTTACAGATAAATGTGCTTTTGTAAAATATTCCATTTTTTTTTATTTGTAAAAATAGGCATTTTTACAGAGCCCTGGAAGTGTCATCGCAAAATGTTTTGCATGTGGAGAGAATGTGCGCACTTTTTATGATATTGTAAAACGTGCACTCAATATTGTCTTGACATAAATGTTCGCCCTATTGATGTTTCAAATCCCGCAAAACCTCAGCGAGGTCGCCGCACTGTGAGATCTCAGTAACACTGAGATCTGCATTGAGACACAGTTCTTTTGACCCCTGTACAAACTGAAAGTGTCCTTTGTCGCCATGCTTGCTGTTTTTATCCCATAACTCCAGAACATTCAGTCACAGATAGTCCAAACTATACCTTTTTGGAATCTTTGTGATCAGACACATAATGTGGTATAGCTTTCAATATGATTGGAACATTTTTTTGACCCCTATGCAGTTTTTCAATTGACCCCTACTTGGCCCCCTATTGAAAATTCAAATGGCTAACATTATTTTTCTAAAATGGGTACCACAAGAATACACAGTCAAGCTTTGGTGCTGGTAACTGGATTTGAACGATTCCTCTGCAAACTGAATTTGAATTGAATTGAATATATTTATTTTGGCACACAAACTCGACAATAACAAAAACTGATACACAAGACAATTCCACAGTGACGTGTGACCAAAAAGGGGGTGAGCAGAAGCAAAGCTTATAAATGCCCACCCCATATATACATATATACACATTACCAACCCCCAGAGCAAGCACATAGGCGATAGTGGTAAGGAAAAAATCCCTCCCGCTGATGTATTGAGGAAGAAACCTCAAGCAGACCAGACTCTAAGGGGTGACCCTCTGCTTGGGCCATGCTACAAACACATTTAACAACACAAACTCAAATCCCATTATCATAAACATCTAGTGAACCCTGTGTCCATGAGAAATTGACCAGGTGAAGGATTTTTTTGTTTGGTTTTGTAATACCTCAGTAATGTATTTTTATGGTTCCACTATTCAATTTTGAAGGATGATTTTATGTATACATTTCCACTGTGATTGACTGACAATGCCTGTTGACGATGATATTTATTTCCTAGAATCAGGAATTCTCTAAGGCTAGGACTCGATCCCGCACCACAGGAGACCGTGCCTTCTTCCATGCAGCCCCTCAATGGTGGAATGCCCTGTCTCCTCATCTGAGGGCACCACAGACCATGGAATCTTTTAAAAAGGACCTTAAAACTTTTCTTTTTACCCAATTTTTAAATTGATTTTATAATTTTTGCTTACCCGATTGTTTTAATGATTGTATTAATAATCTGCTGACTTTTCTTTCTGTATTTATCAATCTTTCCTTTTAAATGCTGTTATTATTATTATTATTATTATTATTATTATTATTATTATTAAGGCTATTCAATGACAAATGGTAGATGCCTAGTTGTCAAATGATTTTTGCTAGTCATCCAAACCCCAGTAAAGAACCATAGACATTACATACGCACAGTTATCTTCACTAATTTAAAAAGTAGCTACAAGTTTTGTTGTTTTGCAGAATCCAGGTTGATATTTACCTGGAACCACACGTAACGGGGGAGAGGAGGTGAGAATGAAGATGGTGTGGATGTGGTTGGTGGGGGAGGGGGTGTGAAACGTAAGGAGCCATCCCTGCTGTGTACCTGGACCTCATTAGTCTGCTTTTCTTTGTGCTCTGGCTTGCACAGACACAAACGAGAACAAACGCGTGACTGACGTCTAAACAGTATATAGGAGATTAAAGGTGAATCTGTGATTGTTCGTGTGCGGATATTTGGAGGTGGTTGTTTGTATCATTACGGCTGCTGGACGGGTTGCTCACATTTGGGATCCTTTTACTTTTGCACCATATCAGAAGACACAGCAATGGAAAATGCCAATGTGACACTTCTATGAGGAGACGTTTTCCACCACATTTATTTCCCATGTCACTCATGCAGTGCACTGCAAAAACATTTAAATACAATTAGGAACTCGTGGTTTCCTGTCAGCTCCAGTCTCCAAAGTTCAATCAGCCTGTTAAAACCTGTGAAGTATTTAATCCATTTTGGCGAACGCAAAGCAGCTGTGTAGTAATGTGTCAGTGGAACGGACGATAACACATTAATCCCATTTTTAATTCAGCATGAAAGCTTCTCTCACAGCTATTGTTTTTTTTTCTCAAGTAATTGTTTTAAGGCTAAACATTTAACGTATATTACTTCCCAAGGATTTGAAAGATCACCATTGTTTATTAATTTTAATTGCCTGGTAGGGTTCCAGTTGAAACAAAAGTGATGTGCAGCTGTGCAGTAATTATAATATCAAATTGGATTATTGCAAATAAAAGGAATTTTCAAACCAATGATAAAAGGCAGCATATAAATCATTTAGTGTTTTTGTAATGACGGCTTGTCGTCTGTACACAGATTCATTATAAAGGATCCTAGACCAATTTTTCTTACAGTGGACATCCCGCTTCATCATAAGCTGCCCCTCCAGCAGATTTTTTTTAATCGAGTGTATCGTGTAGATTTTGGTGTCTAATTATACCAAGTATACAGGAACCATTTCCTGTCTGCATCACATCACATTTAGTTGAAAGAGGACTTCTATGCTTTTAAGTATGTCTCTTCAGTGGTGCAATTAACCTGATAAGTCAAGTCTGGGAGCATGCACCAGTGTCGCGCGTCACTGTATCCACCACACGATGCAACATGATTTGCTACTGAAAAATAAATGAGGAAAAGGATGATTAATTAGACCAGCTTTCTTGGGGTACACTGGTGCTGGTTTTTTTAATGGAACTACAACTGATTTACTAACTCGTTTTCATTCGTAATTGCATTATTTATGTTGTAAGTAGGGTTGGGTGATGTCAATTTTATTGAAAAATCACAGTTTCTACAGTAAACCATCACAATAGACAGTGAAAATGTCTAGATGGATTGCATTTATATTGCGCTGTTCCATCTGAATCAGAAGATCAAAGCACTTGCACTTGCCTCTCATTCATCTATTCACACACACACACACACACACACACACACACACACACACACACACACACACACACACACACACACACACACACACACACACACACACACACACACACACACACACACACACACACACAGCAATGTCAACGTGCTGTCATGCAAGGCGCTCAACTGCATACCAGGAGCAGGTAGGGGATTAAGGACCTTGTCCAATGGCCCTGAATGATTTTTCCACTCTGGCAGGGGTTTGAATTGATGATTCTGTGGTCTGAAGCCCAATGCTTAATCACAAGACCATCACCTCCACTAAATTGGGTCTAGTCATTAAAAAAAAAAAATCACTCACTCACTCATCTTCAACCGGTTACTCCAATTAAGGGTTGTGGGGAGCTGCAGCCTGTCCCGCACACACACCTACGGACAATTTAAAGTTTCTAAAGCACCTAACCTGCACATCTTTGGATGTGGGAGGAAGCCTGAGCACCCTGAGAGAACCCATGCAAACACGGCAAGAACATGCAAACTCCACACAGAATGGCCACAGGTGGGAGTCGAACCCATGCCTTCTCACTGTGAGACAACAGTGCTAACAACTAAGCCACTGTGCTGCATAAAAAAAAAAAAACAATTAAAATATTTACTTATTTAAGATGACTAATGTTGGAATGTTGGCAAGAAAAACTATGAAAACTATGCTGGGTTCCAGTCCACTCTGGGCAGCACAGCACCTCAGTTGTTTCGGCTCAGAGTGCCTGTGTTGTTTCAGCCTGCACAGGGTTCAGGGCAGTTGTATCTCCATGTAACAGCAGGCAGGGGAATTTTTCTAAATAAGTCACGTTGATTTTTCCTGTGCATAGTGTAAAAATTGTATGCCACGTTGTGCTTTGAGCAGTCCTCCTTATATATATATATATATATATATATATATATATATATATATATATATATATATATATATATATATATATATGTGCTCCGTTGGGAGCCTTAAGGACAAGTTGGAACATGCCCTGCTGTTAAACAATTTTTCAGATACTCACTCAACTGAAAGTCACCAAAAGCTGCCTGGATTTTACAAATAGTTATCAACACGGAGGTGTTTTTCCCGTGGCGGGCGCGCCGGCTGCGAGCCAATGTGCCAATCCGTCCTCACGTCTTTCATTAAAAAAATCTCTTTAACAGTGGAATGTCCGGATAAACTGCTGATTCCGACCTCTTCTGAAAGTTCTCTGTTCTCTCACGACATCCTGGGTCAACAGAGGCTTACATTTGGAGGTTTTCAGCTTGAAACAGGATGACGACGTCACCTCGGAGCGCTGCGCGACGTCCCGCTCCGTGGGAAGTCCTTAAACTGATAGAAACACTCCAAAATCTCTCATCAGCCGTTAAAATTTTCACCGAAAACCA
The DNA here is from genome assembly GCF_902500255.1 of Thalassophryne amazonica. Taxonomy (NCBI): domain Eukaryota; kingdom Metazoa; phylum Chordata; class Actinopteri; order Batrachoidiformes; family Batrachoididae; genus Thalassophryne; species Thalassophryne amazonica. The sequence continues at coordinate 93,983,545 of NC_047111.1, forward strand.
TCTGAATTTCTCGAATGGTGTCCACTCGGATGTGCCTCACAGTTTTTGAAAAAATTTTGATGAAGCACAGCGCCAGTCTCTCAGCAACTTCTCAGACAAAGGAATTCTGATGAGGGGGCTGGACCACTCCTTCGACAAGGCGTGCTCACAGGCGAATGACATCACCGACAGGCGTGGAAAAACTCACGCATGCGCACGAAGGTTCAAGCTTGGCTGACGTAAAAACATATGAATCAAATCCATATAGTTAAAAAAAAAAAAAAACGGTTGGTTTCTTTTCTAATAGACCTCATATGTATATATATATAATAGCCAAGTGGCCTCTGTGTGCATGTATGTGTGTATGTCTTTGATTGTGTTTATGTTAAACAGTGTTGTTAGTGTTTTT